>NC_134483.1:352436454-352593954 GCF_040206685.1 Ascaphus truei
TGACTGACCCACCCCCACGCACACTGACTTACCCACCCTCACCCCCACACACACTGACTGACCCACCCACACCCCCCCGCACACTGACTGACCCACCACTACACACACTGACTGACCCACCCCCACACACACACTGACTGACCCACCCACACCCCCACGCACACTGACTGATCCACCCACACCCCCCCGCACACTGACTGACCCACCCACACCCCCCCCACTCACTGACTGAACACACACACACCCCCACACACACACACCCCCCACACACACACGCACCCACACCCCCCCCACACACACCACACACATCCCCCCCCCACACACACACTGACTCACATACACACACACTGACCCACCCTGACTGACACACACACACACGCACTGACTGACACACACACACACACACACACACACACACACACACACACACACACACACACACACACACACACACACACGCACTGACTGACACACACACACACACACTGACTGACACACATACACCCACACTGACTGACACACATACATACACACACACACACTGACTGACACACACACACACACACACACACACACACACACACACACACACACACACACACACACACACACACACACACACACACACACACACACACACTGACTGACACAGATACACATACACACTGACAGACACAGATACACATACACACTGACTGACACACACACACACTGAGACACATACACACAAGGAATTCACACTTAGTGCAAATAGCTAATACAGGGGATGTGTGCCGAGCACGCGCATTATAAGTCAAATTTATTTGCTTTTTGTCACTGAAATTGTAGTTTGATTTTTAATTAAAACATCACCAATACAAATACAATTTCTGTGACAAAAGTCAAAGAAGTTTCACTTACTATGCGCGTGCACAGCACACACAGCTTTTTAAAAAAAAAGTATTTAACTTCAGCAGTGTCCATTATATCGGTATCAAGTTGGCCTGTAGTATAAAGACTGTCTCACATACAGAACTAAAAACAAATCCAGATGAAAGATAATAACGTTTAATGTCTTATGTTACAAGATACAATAACAATAACTAATACTGTTTGTAATTAGTAATTAGTTTGCTGAAATATTGGTACAGTACTGTTCCTCATCACAGGAGATCACAATCCTTTCTTAAATGGTGACAAAGATTTTTGAGCACCATTTATAAAATATACCGTATATATGCTACATCTGTGCTATAAAGACATAGTAGGCGGGAGCCTCTTAAAATAGATGGGATTTTTTATAAGGAACAGGAAGTGTTGACTCTCTATATGACCTAGTACCATTGCATTTCAGGGATCTTAATCATTATTATCAGTGATAGCAGGGATTAATGAAGTACGACTACTTTATATTTCCAAATATTATTTATCTTACTTATAATTACACGTTTTACAAATCGACACCTTTATTATTTGTAAAATAGTCTGTTATCAAGAAAAATAAACATGGCATAAATATTATAGAACTGAAGTCCAAGGGGCCCCTTGTTTAACAGAATGAAGCTCTTGTGAATTGAACCCGCGTGGCGGCACTTTCTGTAACAGCACGTTATTAATAGCTCTTCAATCAGTATTTATGTATATAACTAGTACAGTACTGGTGTTTATGATGAATAAATGCTTCTTCTCGAAAAAGTTTTCTGTAAAATGATCATTTGTTTTAAATTTACAAAATCATCATCAGCAAACATTTCGTACATGACAATTGTCCAAGTTATTTTAACTTATCCAGCACATTTTTACATTGGTCTATTGTACTGCCCAAAACACTTAGACACAGGTTACGGTATAGTAATTATTCACGTATAATACACGCACGTGGTGGCATTACTAACTTTGTACTATTTTGTACCATTTTACATACATGTTCCAACCCATCCTATGTGAATATTCTTTTGTGACAAGGAGTCCTGTGTAAGGCTACACCATGTGGTAAGGGGTCTTCCTTCAATTTATTCTTTTTTTTTTTTTAAAGTAAGTCAATCATTTGATTTCTCTGACCCTCATACTTCCTGCTTTAAAACAGTTTAGCAATATATGCGAAGTTCTGGTTTTGCTGCTGTCTGTATTCTGTTACAGGGAACAAACTCATCTGTAGAGTCGCTGGCAGTGGTTCTAGCAGACACTGTACACACATGCCAAATGGACTGAAGATTATCAAGTAATGTATACTCAAATTCATGATAAGTGACAGCGGTAGTTTCAGCTGTTTGAAGTTATCAATATCAAATAGTATGGCAAGTAATCACTTTTCACATGGAAATAGAATCTGCTGTTGGCAGATGGCCCAAATCATCAACAATAAATGCATATTTTAATTTAAAATGAAGTTAGAGAACAAGTACGTTTTTGAGTGATAATGTCTGTAAGGCTAAATCTCTGTTTAAAATGTAAATTAATCACAACACTTTGGCCAAAATGTTAAACTAAAAGACCATTTTATTTAATAGATATCTATACATATATATTTAGGCACTGTACCGTGTATAAGTTTCACTGGATGTGCACTGAGCTCTGTCTGTGTTTCATGTTCTGTCTCTGGTTTTAAATATATATTGCCATGCTCAGTAGCACTCATCTGTGACACTTATATGCTTATATATATGTTGTGGTTAATTTGGGGGTTTAATATGCGCTTGCAGGTGTCCTGTATGGGAGGCTAAATCTCTGTCCTGTTTCCTTTGTAGCTAACCTCCTACTGATCTTACTTTTACCTTTTAGGCAAGGAATAAAGACACAAATACAGCATTATTTGAAGGGGTTGTAGAATTTGAACTGTTTTTTTCCCATAAAAGGCAGTAAAGTAAGCCCTTATAAAAAAAATTCTCCCATTGACGAGAATAACTATACACATATTTGTTCAAAAAAATACTGTTTCTTTTTAATTCTATATCAGCAGCAGTATTTCTTGGGGAGCCACTGAGAACAAAGTCCCATAAAGATGGTGAACTCGTATAGGGCAACCTAAATTTGCATCTGTGCAAAAGTATCATAAATAATAGCATTAACACTTTGAAGATAATAATGCCAATGACAAACTGGTTACTAAAAATATAAAATGATAATGTTAAACAATCTATGAAACGCAGCAGCATTGTTCATATTGCTCAATCATACCATCTTTAGCAATAATGTCAGTTCACTGCCGAAGGTCCTCAAACATACAGCAATTTCGTTCGATTCTTCTCAACCCTAGCACCAGTAACACACATTGCAGTCCTTCTGGAATCCAGATGAGGGTCTTTTTGGTGGATTTCTGGAAGAGCACTTCTTGTCCAATGAAACAATGAAAACCAGCGGTGTTCTTGGGTGGTAAGCTTCTAAAGCTCAAACAAATTCCTCAAAAATGCAGATCCCCACTAGGATCTAGGACAGAGACACAGAGTAGAACTCTACTCACAAGTTCACAATGCAATTCATCATTTATTTTAACAGCCAAGAACAGAGGAGAAACAACATTTAAGGTCCCATATGGATCTTTCATCAGGTCTGTTGTGTTGGCTGCACAAGTAGGATTCTCCTCGCCTGAAACTGTTTCCCCCTATTTTGGAACCAAGCTTCTAAAGCTTCACAATAACTTTTAAGGGATTTGATCCTAGACAGGACCTGGTATGGTCAAATCTTTAAAGAGTCTATGTCCGATGAGATCATTTGCGAAACGGCACACGTAAACCCATATGTTTCAAATGGCCTACCCTGTGCACCTCAATAATGTGTTGTTATCCACTCTGAGACTTAAATCCCGGCATTGTGTGTTGTATGTATTTATACTAATTTCCTGCAACGTTAGATTCACATTTTGACATTTGCAAATTATAAACCAATGACATTTGTGGACGTCTTCAAAGTACCTTGTACATAACTTAGGCCTCATCCATAGTGAATGCGTTCGTGTGTGCGACTGCTCGTGCGGCGTCACGCTCGTATGCAGCAGGAAAGATTTCTGTCCTGCAAGCACAGGCGACGGGGGGGGGGGCATGTTGAGAGGGGGGCGCAGCCGTGACATCACATAGCTGGTTCGTCATCATTGGGCGACCCGCTCACGTGACCCAGCCGTCACGCGGCAAATTCACACAAGGTTGTCGCGCGAAGAACCGGTCGCCCCGTCGCTCTTGTGCGATGGGCGGCCTAATTGCCGGCCTAGTTTTTGTTTTCGGCGCTCGCACTTCTCCTGCACTATGAACGCAGCCTTACATATGCATCTCGCTTATTAAGAAATCCTGCAATATTGTCATTGCTGTAACTAAGTGAATTATATGAAATGATGGAAAATGTTGCTGTACTATACACGATGCATTTCTATATTTCTACTCTTCCACTATGGAATAAAATAGCATCCTTCGGGCAACAACAGATGGCATCTTCTGCAGTAATGAAACCCTTTTCTAAACCATGAATATAATATTTGATTTCCAGTAATCTGCTTCTCAATTCATTTTGAATTTGATGGCACTACCTCAGATACATTTTGCCAAGACTTATTTGTGTCTCTACACTGCAGATGAACAGATTGATGTTGTCAAGAGTGATGGATTTGGTCTCCTGTCCAGCACTGCAGTAATATGTCCTCACATGTCTGCATGGAATCACATGCTCAGTCACCACTTGGAACTCATTATAGGTCACCTAGGAAGGTAAAATATCACGAGTAGAAGATCTGTAGTTTGAAGCAGGGGAGCCTGGTTCAATTCACAGTGTCAGCTCCTTGTGACCTTGGCCAAGTCACTTTATCTCCCTGTGACTTGGGCACCAAAAACATAGATTGTCAGCTCATCTGGGGAGGGGCCGTGTCTGAAAAAATTCCTATGTGTGGTGCATTATACTGTAATTGTGAAGCACTTTGAGTCTAATTGGGAGAAAAGCGCTATATGAAATAGTTAATAATAATAATATTATTATTATTGTTATCGTCCTGCTTGCAGACCTCCAAAATGAATACACCCAGCATGCATTAGAAACGACACTAGTAGATCCATAGTCACAATGCATTTGTCTTGCACAGGTGAAGAAAATTATTAGACTACTGTTACTTACCAAAGTTTCCAACTATGATAACCCCTGTGCAGCTAGAAATGTGCTGCAGGCATTTCTGTCTGCAAATACCCTAAGGCCTTTACTGGGGCAGCTCCAGTTAAGACCATGGGATCTAAGGGTGGGGATATATTTAAATGTGTAAATGCAGGTGATTGCTGCCTTTAAAAAAGTACCTATTTGTAAGTTATTTCATACAACTTTGAATATGAAATTGTTTGTAGAACTTCAATCCAGATAAATTGTCATTCCCTGCTTGGTATCCTTTGCCAGTAATTATAATTAGCCAAAGAGTAAAAAGAGGAGGCCAATACATATCTGTTAGATAAAGAATTTCACAGGACTTATTTAAAATAAAAACCTATTTATTTTTGACAATGACACCATTATGTGAAATTTTAATTCAACAGTGATCAAATCTGTCAGAGGAAGTAAAAAAATAAATATTAATTCAGTCTGTGTTGAATGTACAACTAAGCGCTCCTGGTGTCAACAGTTTCACCAGACCCACCAAACAAAAATCTTCAATACTAGAATTCGTATTATTTGTAATTGTTCCTCTGAATTCTCTGGCAAAGAGTTGGTTTTATATCCGGTTTAACATAAATCTATTTAAATTGGCAGTCCCCAACCTCACCCCCTATCCCCCCCCCCCCCCACAGGGGGAATAGATAAAAAAAAATAGATATAAAACACAAGTGAAAGCAATCACAATCCGGAGCGGGGCAAGAATATATAATCAAATGGATAATTGCATATAGCGTCAATAAATACTCAAGTGCTGATGAAACCTAATATCAATGATAGTAGGAAACAAAGTTTCCACCCCAGCACCACAAAAGTACCCTGGTACAGCAATATCAGACCACAGAACACAAATAAATGATACACTGACTAATCCTAAACACAGCATAAATCAGAGCATAGAACATAAGTAATCTAATCCTGTAAAGATATAATTGCTAGTGCATATGGCTCAAGAGAGGTTGAAACTGGGTGTAGAGAACCTGCTGAGTCCCCGCAGGATCACAGATGTTCTATTTTGGAGCATTCATGCAATATCACAAATGCCCAGAGTGACGAGACTAGAGGCAAGAGCTGACAGGGCTGCCAGACATTTTTTGCAGTTTCATGGTGGATCTAGAGTGGGTTTTACAAGTCTCTCTAGGAATTAGAGGCTGTGGCCTAGAACGAATGCTATTAATCCGGTAAAGCAACTGTTAAACCAAAAGGGCTTAATGAAAAATTACAGCTCACAGGTTTTTTTTATGAACTTTAACTGTATCTAATATATATTGATGTTCTATTTTGGGGTGTTATATCAAATATGCTAACCCTATTAATATATCTAGATAATAATATCTGGTTAGTTATGATAGTATGATTAGTGTAATGTAAATGGATTATAGCTATTCTCTGATGTATACCTATGATTTTTTATATCCCCTGAGGAAGTGACGCCCCCCGTCACGAAACGTGTAGGGAGGAGCCTAAGGAGACGCCGGCCTGTTTTCACATTCAGCTACCTGTGTGGAAGCGGAAGCGGTGACATCACCACGCTGACACCGGAGCATCGTGAGATACACGCGGCTACCGGCAAGGAATGCCAGGGACTGGTGTTTGCTGCTGGACAGCCGGGTCGGGCGCTCCTATTGATTTTAAAACTCACTGTGTCTGTGAGTATATGTCTGTTTGTGCATTGGAGGTATTAAAAGGTTTTTAGGTATTGCGCAATCCTCTGCCCCCTTTTTTATCCCTGGTTGGAGTTGCATATACAGGAATACGCGAGTAGACACAGATGACAACACCTGGAGAAAAAGATCTTATCTGAGCCTATCCGAAGACGGCGCACCTCGTGGGGTTCGTGCTGTGCCTGAAAACGCTGGGACTTGGAAAATCACAGATTCTCTCCACTGCATGCTGCCTGCTTTGCATCTAGTAAGTAGGCACGGGTTGAAGCTGTATATGGGGGAATTCATTTAATGAAACAATACTGCGCAATTTTTTGTCTATGGTTTTTATCATACACCACAGGATAACAGTGAAGGTGAAATGAGGATACCTGGCGCTTAAAGAGTCACTGTGTCCATAGGAAACAAAACCAGTCTTTGAAGAGTGTCTCAAAGTCCAAGACTTGAAGTGAATGGCTGTAGTATTTCTTTGCTGCTGCTATTCTTCAATACACCTGGAATTGATAAAAGGGTACACCATTGCGCAGTACTACTGAATGCACTTACAAGAGTGTCTCTTTCAGGGTACAGTGGAGACAATCTGTGCTTTATTCCTTATTTGTTCTTATGTACCACGAATCCCCTACAGTAGGTACTTCCTTGATCTCTTGGGATTTCGTGATTCCCAGAATCACCCGAACTCCACGAATCCCCAGATAAGGCAAGTGAACAATAGCAAAAAAGGGGGTCACAAATTTATTAAAAACGGCTTAACCAAGCCTGACAAAACCGGCTACTATGCCTGCACTAAAAACAAGTGAATTGTTACTCACATGTACTCACATGAATACATGCGTTGCAAATCAACACGAGGATGCCGTCCGCAGCTTGTAATGCACCTCCTGTGCTTGCTCCGGAAGAGATGGGCTCTCTCACAGCCTGTCCATTCCGGTTGGGTGTATTAGAGTCTCTCCCCCCACTCGGCTGCGTTCCGGTTTCTTTGAGAAAGTGGCGTGCCTACGTCACGAAACGCGTTAGGGTGGGAGGAGTTAGGATCCCGTGAGAGCAGTGCAATCCCTGTGGCTTGGGAGGAGAGGAGTCTGCCATAACCATCGGTTGCAAACCGGAACGCAGCCGAGTGGGGGGAGAGACTCTAATACACCCAACCGGAAAGGACAGGCTGTGAGAGAGCCCATCTCTTCCGGAGCAAGCACAGGAGGTGCATTACAAGCTGCGGACGGCATCCTCGTGTTGATTTGCAACGCATGTATTCATGTGAGTACATGTGAGTAACAATTCACTTGTTTTTAGTGCAGGCATAGTAGCCGGTTTTGTCAGGCTTGGTTAAGCCGTTTTTAATAAATTTGTGACCCCCTTTTTTGCTATTGTTCACTTGCCTTATCTGGGGATTCGTGGAGTTCGGGTGATTCTGGGAATCATGAAATCCCAAGAGATCAAGGAAGTACCTAGGGGATTCGTGGTACATAAGAACAAACAAGGAATAAAGCACAGATTGTCTCCACTGTATTCTGAAAGAGACACTCTTGTAAGTGCATTCAGTCCACACTGGGGAAGTTGAATTAAGGGGTTAAAATCAAACATCAGTAGTACTGCGCAATGGTGTACCCTTTTATCAATTCCAGGTGTATTGAAGAATAGCAGCAGCAAAGAAATACTACAGCCATTCACTTCAAGTCTTGGACTTTGAGACACTCTTCAAAGACTGGTTTTGTTTCCTATGGACACAGTGACTCTTTAAGCGCCAGGTATCCTCATTTCACCTTCACAGTTTTGTATGCAAATTGAGGTAATTTGCATTGTGGGAAGCCTACGGCAGCTTTGGCCTCTTGTAATCACAATTGGTTTGTAATTTCATGGTATATATTCACGTGTAATTCACACTTTAATTAGGTTTAGCGCTTGAGTTAGGGTATTCACTTTATATTATACCACAGGATAACAGTCTGCAGCAAAAAAGGAGGAAAAAAAACTCCTCCTGTTTTTCTTCACAAATCTTGGGAACTGAGTCCATTTACCACTCAAACATCTGAAAGGAAGGACTCCACTCTCATCACTTATATCCTTTATTTTGATGGACATTGCTTTTTATAGTAATATTCACAATTATATTGTACACTTTGCGCCAGGTTATTTTCTATATTTGTATATTCACCAAATGAGTATGATGTCATCCAGGCTGACACTATTAAAGCGACGCTGGAGGACTCCTGCCCTTGACAAAGCTGTTGCGAAACGTACGTCAGGCGTCACATCCGCTAGCGAGTCTTCCTGTCATAGTTATGCTGATGACGAAACACATCTACAATCCTATGGAGACCCAGTGATTTGCTGTTCCCAGGTGGAGACCCTCTCAGCAGTATACATTAGCGGCCTCCATGGCCATTTACTATTGATATACTGTACTTCTCTACTACAATTGGTTCGGGACTTCAGTACAGTAATTTAGTACATTTGGGACGTTATACATTCGTCAATATTTTTTTTTTTCTGTATTCCATCTGTGATCCTGCGGGGACTCAACAGGTTCTCTATACCCAGTTTCAACCTCTCATGAGCCCTATGCACTAGCAATGATATCTTTACAGGATTAGATTACTTATGTTACTCTGATTTGTGCTGTATTTAGGATTAGTCAGTGTACTATTTATTTTGTGTTCCGTGGTCTGGTTATTGTTTTCCCCGGGAACTTTTATGTGGTGTCGGTTGGAAACTTTGTTTCCTGTCATTGATATTAGGTTTCATAAGCACTTTAGTATTTATTCACTCTATATGCAATTATCCATTCGATGATATATTCTTGCCTCGTGATTTGTTTTTACTTGTGTTTTACATCTATTCCTCTGTTTTTTTGTATTATGTAATGCATGAATTTGAGTTATTTTGAATTGGACTTGTCTAAGGTTGCCTGCATATTGAAGATGTATTTTTGATTCGTTCAAGGAATCTGTTTGCCTTAATATAAATTAAACTGAATATTAGTAACAAATATACATTGATATAAGAAAGAATACTACCACTGCTAATAATATTCATATTGTCCTCTTTTAATCTAGTTGGAAATCATTTTCTTACCTGTTTACTTACATTTACTGGACCAGAAAGAGGAAGTGAAATTTGGTAGTGCAAGAACAGGGCTGGTTGCATTTTTATCATGTACATGGCAGGAAATCAGTTGCGCAATAACCAAATGTGTCATGTAGACAATGGGGCCTATGCAGAGAGCAGCGAATTTGAAAAATGGCGAATTTATTAAAAAGTAGCTTTTTTGGAGAGTTTTATTCTCCATATGCAGAAAAGTGCGAATTCTGCTATGTTTAACATGGATGCGTCTGGCGAGTTTAAATTGGCGAGATGCGCGCTTCAGAAACTTGTAAAAACAAATGCGCGCCTTTTTTTTTCCCTTTGCAATGGCCGCGAGCGGCCGCTTCTTGCCAATTTTTTCTGGCGAGGGAAAAAGGAGACAATCGCGCCATTTTATTGGCGCGAACAGCCGCTAGATGCCGTTCGCGGCTCTCTGCATTAGGATATTTGTAAAACTGGCGAGATTGAGGTTTTCGCCAGCCGCGAGGCGAGTTTTACAAATAGAAAAGAAAAATTGGCGCGTTTTTCGGAAATCTCCATTTTCTGCTGTTTTCTGCGCGATTATCTCCAAAAAATGGCGAATTTCGAAATAGCGCTGCTCTCTGCATAGGCCCCAATATCTGTTTCCTGGTAAGATGTTGTATATTTTTTATTTCAGTGGAGTATCTAATGTAATCATACTGTACTTCTCTCATTAAGGTCACCAGCTCACATCCCATGTTTACTCTAATCAGCCCCTAGTAGGGAGAGCTGCATCTTGGAGACTATCTTGATTCATTACCGGCAGTCTACCATGGTACTGTGTCTCCTGCTCCTGTCCCGGCAGAATTCCATCCCACAAATTCACACGACCAGCGCCAGGCAGGAGCGTTTAGAAGAAAACAAAACTTTCCTCGACTATTATTCTAGCTGTTAAAAATGAACGTAATTTCCTGCTTTACCTATTGAGCAAACACTATATATATAAAATGCAGATCCCCTCTAGGATCTAGGACAGAGACACAGAGTAGAACTCTACTCACAAGTTCACAATGCAATTCATCATTTATTTTAACAGCCAAGAACAGAGGAGAAACAACATTTCAGGTCCCATATGGATCCTTCATCAGGTCTGTTGTGTTGGCTGCACAAGTATATATATATATATATATATATATATATATATATATATATATATATATATATATATATATATATATATATATATATCAAATAAAAAGATCACTTATGAGCACATTCACATGTCTTAGGCAGGTCTGCAAACCTGCCTTTCACCATTATCACCCAGCATACAGTGTTTCCACTGCAGCAAGGGATTCTGGGAAATGACATGCAAATGAGCACATCATGTCACCTTTTTGCCTGAAAAACCATTGTTACATGGAGCCAATACAAAGCGCCACGCAGGCGTGAAACGCGTTAGAGGACCCTCTTTGTAGCGATGGCTACTATGCATCTTTGAATAAAGCATTTTTAATTCTCACTAGCTAACACCCAGCCCTTTCATTTTGCAGCAGTGCTCCATCATCTTTTTTCGGATATCTACACTCATTCTATGGATGGAGGAACGCCATTTCAACCAGGATTTCTATGGACAACTAAACAGTGAGTTATTCACATTTATTAAAATGACTTTGTATGCAGATAGGCTATTGTCGCTCTAGCCTAGGGACAGAGGACTATTACTCTTACGTGACTGTGGGGTGGGTTCTCTTCATTGGGAATTCATTCCTACATCCACAGTGAGTTTTATCCTATTATTGAAGTCCTTAATTATGGCTTTATTGTGAGTTCTATGCCTTTCAAACTGCACATATCATTTATTTAATAGATATATAAGTTCCTTGACTTTTAAAGCTATATTGCAATCGTCATCCTGGACATTGGAAGCACCATCCTGGGATTTACTTCTCATCTTCACTAGTCCTCTCCTGCTTAAGCTGTCTTTCAGAATGTGTCACCAAGACTTAAATAATGACACGTTATTTGGAGATAATGTAGCCTTATTTGGCAATAACCTGACTTTAACAAAGAAGCCCAAATGCACATCTGATATGACAAATGATATCATTTATTTCTATGTTTTTTTTCTTCTCATAAGTATGGCTCATTTAGTTCAATATTTGGCCAAAACATGTCAAGCTTACAATAACGCCAAGGTACAGCCTTCACGTGGTTGCAGACTTTACGTGTATGTCTTATAATAACTGGACATTAACCCTATGCTAATGATCTCCAGTATTTTGTGAGTACGCTGTAAAACTCAGGGCAAATAACATCCATTCCTGATTTAGGTAACATCATGTTATTTACTCTGATTTTACAGAGTTTAGGGATTCTGGGCCTAAGTTAGATATTTACAGTTGGTGATTTCTAGCAAAGTTTCATATTTTCACAAATGTGTGTATTTGCCCAAAGGCCCATGGAGAGGAGTAACAAAGACCTACTGGCCTATTCATGCATCCAGCTCCGGTTAAGGATTGGTTGTTCTACATCTCTATTGGAGGGTGAGTGCATCATTGGAGACAACAAGCAGAATTGATACAACTGACACCAGTATGACTTTCAACACGTCTGGGGGAGATCTACAACGCTTTGTTAAGTCAGAGCAACTAACGTCATGTTACCTAAATAGGTAACAGATGTTGGCTTCCCTGAGTTTAACGGAGATCCAAAAAAACAATGCTATGCATTAGCATAGGTTTCAAGTATAAATAGCTGTATAATAACCGTTACTCACATCCCATACCTAGGCTAGGTAAGCAAGATGTCCCAGCCATCAGATAGTTGTCCTTCTAGCCAGGCAGACAGGATATGGATGGTCAGATTTGACTCCTGAAGAACTTGACTTGCTCATAAATGCCATAGCTGATAACTATGTCAAGTTATTTGGTGAGATGTGTCTTCACACATCCATCTCTGAGAGAAATGGGATCTGGAATAATATCCTGGAGTCCATTAACAGTCTAGTGCAGGGGTACCCAAACTTTTTGTGCCCATGGCACACTTGAGACTTCAGGAGAGGGGTGGGCACCAACCAATTAACACACACACACACACACACACACACACACACACACACACACACACACACACACACACACACACACACACACACACACACACACACACACACACACACACACACAATACACACACACACACAATATACTTACCTTTGGGGGGAAGCCTCCAGTGCTGCACCGTGTCCACTCGCGGATGCAGAAGTTAGGCCCGACTTCTGGCGTGGACCGGCACGCAGCAGACAAATATGTATACCAATTGATATTTTTTTAAACGGTTCTATGGTCACTTCAGTGACTTGATTATTATTTTAGTTGGCATCACTGTATGCAACATTATCCATATAGTACTGACTGGTTGGTATTCACGCCATTGTTTGAGACCACATATCTGTTGATGTAAACATTGTTAATGATTAGACATGTTCACAAAAAAATGATACCTGCACATTTTACAAAGTAGGACAACTAGCACGAATAGCTGTAACTTGTATCTTGTCTCAGGTCACTGACATTCATAGATTTGGCAATGATGTCATGTGAAAACGTAACACCCTTTAGGAAAGCTTTTCAACATTTGAAGACGCATAATCCCATTTTCTCATAACATTTATATAGTATACATGTTGCACATATTTTGCACATATATAACCAGAATAATAAAAGAGTGCTAATCTTAAACACGCCTTTAGTCCCTATTCAGTTGAATAGGAATAAAGACATGCTGCAATCTCGCACCTTTTTGATGATGTGGCCCTTATTTGTAAAATTAATCTGGCATCGTTTTGTTATCATACCTATTTGTATGCTCTCTCTATTTAGGCCCATCTCACCAACTCCCAGCGCAAGCTCCAGCCTCAGAGGGAGACGTTTCCCAGAAGGATACTTCTCAGCCAAAGCAAGAAGAGTTCTTTATTTTAAATTTAACTGAGGTGGAACCTCTGCCTCCTGCTCCAGTTCCAGTAGTGACTCCTGTTCTGCCTCCTGCTCCAGTTCCAGTAGTGACTCCTGTTCTGCCTCCTGCTCCAGTTCCAGTAGTGACTCCTGTTCTGCCTCCTGCTCCAGTTCCAGTAGTGACTCCTGTTCTGCCTCTTGCTCCAGAAGTGGCTCCTGTTCTGCCTCCTGCTTCAGTAGTGACTCCTGTTCTGCCACCTGCTTCAGTATTGACTCCTGTTCTGCCCCCTGCTTCAGTAGTGACTCCTGTTCTGCCGCCTGCTTCAGTAGTGGCTCCTGTTCTACCTCCTGCTCCAGTAGTGACTCCTGTTGTTATGGTTCCTGCTTCACCTCCTCCTGCACCTGCTCCAGCTGTGGCCCATGCTGAGAATGCTGCCCTTGGTGATTATACAATCTTGCAGTATCCGCAGCAGTTGCTCGCTGTCCATCAATTTTGCTACACCCAGTGGCAAATTCTGGACGGCCAGAGACACCATTGGGAGTCTATGGCTGTAATCAGAGACACGGGCCAGGTCATAGAGACAAATAATGAATGTGTTCCAACAGGCCATCAAGGTGCTCAGGCCACAATGTAGCCTAACCTCACCAACTGTGCCACAGTCAAGTGGGTTATCAACACCAGCAGATGACCCAATACCACCCACAAAGGTGCCTCTTTTGCAACGTGGCTTGGGGGGGGGGAGGGGAGGATGTTAATGCCTCTAGTCCACGTAGATGCAAAAGAACACAGCATCTTTAAAATAAGATGTATTTCTTTTTGTTTCCAAATGTTGTGATTTTGGACTTTTTCTGTTCTATTGTTGCAGTATGATGTAAGACTGAAGTAAAAAAAATATTTCATTTACAAACATGATTTCCTAATTATTTTTATTTTTTGTTGTTGTGGTTGCTTTGTGTAAAACCCAATTAAGGTGTCCGGAATTTTTTTGGGGGTACACACACATAAATACTGTACTTTTAAAATGTATTTTATGGTGTTTTTCATTGATTTAATACTATAAGGGTTACAGTAAAGTTCGAAAAAAACTTAGATAGAAGGTACAGACATTATACATGTGTTCTATTTATTAGACATTATTTTTCCCTTTGCATCCTTTTTTGGGAAGGTATAACACTCTAAACATTATTGTAAGTGATTGCCTATCAAAAAAGCTGCTACAGTGATAAGTGATGTTGGGATGGGGAAATACTGCCTGTATTAATTGTCACCTAGTGATCTCTGAAAGGTTTGGATGTAACACAATGACTTAACGTTAAACCCTGCGTTAATGATAGCGGAGGTCAATGAAGCTGCGATGTGGAACACCTCATTTGTATATCATTAGCAATAGCATCCATTATTGTAATGCAAGGGGCGTTCTGGCTTAAAATAGGTCTTCAAGGCAATCCAAGCACCACTTAAAAAAGAAAAAAAACTTTTTGGGTATTAATATATTCAGCCTTTGATTTCATGTATTGAAAACTAATTGCCTAAGCTGCGAATCAATTCGTTCTCCCGTGATCGATCAGCAAAGGGTTAACTAAATTGCTGCCGTTCAGTTTCAATCTTTCAAGTCAGTGTAATGCAGCAGATACACTGTATTCTTATATAACTAAGGTAACATTGTCTATTGTTACAGTTTGCAGCTCAATCTGCTGGGAACATTTGCAACAAATTATCACAAAGAGGAATGTGCTGCAATGATCTTGCACTGCTGGGGAGGTGGACTAAAACCTGCTATAGATATCAAAAGAAGATGAATATATTAAAACGCATTAGAAATGGCATAAAGAAAAGAGTTAATAAAATAAAATAAGGTAGTATCAAATAATACAGAATTAATTGATTTATTTAAAAAAACACACATGTAGGATATTGCATGGATTGCTCCGTTAACACTGTGTTACTGAGCTTTGAAGATACCCATTAGCACATAACAATGTGTTAACTTAAGTCAATAATGGCTATTTTGCCTGTTATATGTTACTGCCACTTTAAATAATGAATCCTGCCACTTTCAATGTGAAAGTGTGGGAAAAAAGTGCTGCTTTGGGATGCAAAACTTAAAGCGATAGGGGTTCACATTAAATGCACGTTTTTCTTTTTAATCAAGATACCAGTGTGTGCAATCCTTATAAAGTTTGCAGCACTGGTGGAGAAGTAGATACAAATAAAAATAATTGTTAATGGTCTGCGGTACATATGTACTGTTAAGACTAAATGGATGAACGTATATGTGTAGTATATGTGTACTGTAGTTGTTTTGGAGAGTAGATACATGTTCAGCAGCTGACCCTAGGAAAAACCACTGATTGGTGGTAAATGATGAGCCAGCATATCCCATTACCATATTTTTAGTTGCTTTGTCAACTGCTGTTGTCACTCTGTGTTAATATATCTGCGGCACAGCAAAATGCACACAGATGACAGTGATTTATTTACTGCTGCTGCTGCTGCTGTTCGGGTGTAGTGTTTGGCATTGATGCACACATTCACTTCCCGTCTCTAACCACTGCCGAGGTGAAACGGGAAAGAAGCGCATGGTTTGAAACCGTCGCAGGGCAACCCGTGTACAAGAAAGAAACTCATGTGGCAGCAGGCAGGAGTTTGGCATGCCGGGGATTTCCCAAGTGGTCGATGACAGGCCAAGCTTAACTCACTGGCTGCTGCTGTGAGCAAAGAACCTTCTTTAACTCTTGTGCAAAGTTTGATAACTTGGACCCTCCCTTAAAATAAATAGCACTGTTCTCGGTAATAAATAGGGAATATTCTGGTGCGCTTTCTGTTCCTCCTGTGTGTCACCGCAGTGAGAGATATGAATAATACATTGACAATCTGCTGGCAGTTTCATCTTCCAGTTTGAGTTCAGGCAGTTCGGTCAGTCTAAAAACCAATACTCTGTCACATTAACACTCAACTCAACTCCTATCGGGATGCAGGTTATAAATAGAGATCCTCTCTGGTGGCATAGGCTTACCTGAGAAGACCATCTGTGATTACTCCAAAACAATGATATTTGAAAGTTCACTAGTTGACAGTTGTTGTTTATTTTTTTTAATTTGGGCATATAGAAGGAAGTACTGTAAGTCAATATGCTTAGTTTCTATTTATCCTCAAATCATTCTAAGAACGGAAAAACTAACATTAAGGAAGACATTGCAGGTCACTTGACATTCTGTTGATCTTTTCGGTGCAGGTGAAGGTTCCATTCTTGTGCAAAGTGTTCAAAACAAGCGAGGACTGTCCATTGTTCGGCCGGCTTGTTAATCGATAATGACGCTTAGAAGGACTGTTGTCAGAGAAAAACATAGGCGGCAATGCCTTCGCCGACACAGGCGCTCCACACATTTCTTTGCAAAGCATGGCTTCCATCTGCAGCAGCGAATGGGTTAACCTTCGCATTGCGCATTGCTGTCGCTGGCTCCTCATGTTTGAGTGGGGTTGGTCTATTTCAGTAACCGTAAATCAACTCACTTTATGGATTCCTTTACTATTCTGTGTCAGCTGTCTGTAAGAAACAATCTGTGCGCGTCCTGGTGGTCAAGCCCAGGAGATACAGTGTGTATCTAGCCTGAAACATAAATAGACATGAGACCTGCATCTAGAATTACATCAATATTTAAAACAATTTTTTTGGGGGGTGGGGGGTGTGGGGGAGGTGCTGCATGAAATGGAAGAAACTTGTTAATGCAGCAGCACCGATATATACAATAAATACAAGCGTAACTCTATTATTCCACTTGTGTTTCCATATACACATTACCTAGATTGCAAGCAGGACATAATAAAGTGACCAAGGCCCAGACCCACAGAGGTCGGTAATGTCAGGGCTCATGAGGTCATGTTATCAAAATCTATAGTGGACGTTGTGTTCCCCGAGGGTAAGATGAATCCACAAAGCTAATTATATACATAAACAACATCCGTTAGTGATCTCATTAGCATAGGCTTAACGCTATGTCAAGTTAGCATTGCCTTGCGTTAGCTTCAAATAACATGGCTTTATGTCTGTCTTATCCAAAGGTGGCATTACTCCCATCCAGACACTGAATAGGTGTTTAATACAATTTAAAAAAATGAAGACAGGAGAGGAAAGTAACCCAGTAAATAACAGTATGATTGTAGGGAGAAGGAGTGGCTCAGTGAGTAAACACACCGACTGGCCCTGAGTTGGAAGCAGGGGAACCTGGTTCAATTACTGGTGGAGGCTCCTTATGACCTTGGGCAAGTCACTTTATCTCCCTGTGCCTCAGGCACCAAAAAACATAGATGGTAAGGGACCTGTGCCTGCAAACTGTCTCTGTAAAGCGCTATGTAAAACTAGCAGCGCTACACAAGAACATGCTATTATTATTATTAGTTAAATCATACCTACTTATGGTCTTACACTATTCCAGACCCTTTAAAATAACTATTTCAGGGTCTACATGATCTAACGTAATGTTAAATCTCTGCGTTAATTATAACGGAGCTTTGTGGATGTACATTGTTGCATACAATTAGTACTAATGTCCATAAAAGTTCAGTAAGTGTAATTATGGAAGAAAATAGCACTTACTGCGTTATTGAGCTTAGAAGATACTCGTAAGCACTTAATGTATTAACTTAAGTTAGTGCATTCCTAGGTCAATAACAGAGCTCTGTGAATCTAGGCCAAAATAGATAAATAGGGTTTATGGTACTTAATTATTAAAGTCTAAAAAGCCTGCAAAACTGGGGCAACAAAATAATTAATAAATCTGGAGATGTTTTTTTTGGCTCTGTCCTACTTTCATAGCCAGGTGAATCTGATACATAAACCCCTGTGGGAAAGCTGGATGCATCATTAACGGCCCTTTCAAGTCAGGGGCAGTTAATGTGGAATGGAGCTTTGATGACCCTTATTATCCTTGTGTCTACTGTATCTTTAGGAGGATGTGGTGCAATTATGGAGAATAAAATGCACCAAATGTATTAAATAAAGATGTTCTGTTGCATTCAATAGGTACGGGCAATGTCTGTTGTGTTGAGGATTTGAAGGATTCTGGCGACCGCCTCAGTGAAAACATACAAAGTAGCTCTGTTATCCTGTTTAATAAAGCAAGGTCCCTTTGAGCCTCATCACATGATAATGTCACCAGATTTATACACAATCTCTTCAGACGTCACATTGGGAGTGATTCACTAAACGCCAATGTATCGCAACACAATCCCTTGGGAACGGCTGTGCAAGTTAATGCGCGACACCAGTGTGATTCCCCGCATGGGCGTTTACTGAACACCGGCATCTATTTGTCAAACGAGACTATGAGAGAGCACCTCCCACTCAACACGCAGTGACATTACATAAACAAGAGCAGCTATAGGAACATAGGTGCCAGCCAAGCATCTCGTTGCCATGAATACAAAATGATCTAGCAAAGGAAATTGATTTAAATATGATTATTCACACCTGACTATAAATATAGGACGAATCAATCACCAAAATATACCTACTCAACACAATTCTGTCATTGGGCCCGAGGGTGGATTGGAGACAGATATCGGTAATATCTGTCTTACCGGCTCTCTTCCCAAGACGCGGCATTATGACATTGTGGCATCATGTGATGTCGCGTTATCATGGCAACATGTTACCACATGACTTCAGGTCACCATGACAACACAACACTGAAGGAGAAGATGAGACACTTACATAGGGCCAGTGCTCTCCCCTGGAAATCAGTTTAATTGTTGTGAGAAAGAGTGCGGGGCCTCTGTTACCGCCATGAAGCCCCCCTTACAGTATATACACACATATACACCACCAAAATCTCTTACCTGCTTGGGGTGAGGAGGTGATCTCAGTGCTGCGCCGGTCCTGCGTCAGTGCAGGGACTCCGCAGCTCTCTTCTCCAGTCGGGGAGGATGTTGGACTCTCTAGCACTGACAGGAGGAGGGAGAGGATGGAGAGGATGCATCGGCCTATGGACCCACAGACTCTATTTCCCGGTGGCCTAATCCACCCCCTAATTGGGCCTATTTATTTGACGTGGATGCTACACAGGAAGAAGAGACTTATGGTTTGTTGAAATGTTCATTTTGCGGCTCCAATATAAGTTCTCACAACTTGACAATATAATAATAACTTTATTTCCTGTAGCACTTTTCTCCTAATGGGAACTCAAAGCGCCTCACAATTATAGTATAGCGCGTGCTGCGGTACGTAGGCTTTTCACAGACACAGTATTATAATATTATATTGAATATATAATAATATAATATATCACTTATAATAATATTATACTTAACAATAATGTATATATGGGTGTGTAGAAATAGAACACATATCACTTCCTGCTTTGTGTTATTGTCTCCTTTTCTTTTTCCTGGTAATACGTTCTTTGCTGCTTCCTATTGCAACATGCTACAGCTGCAACACATGCTATCTGATCATCCCTTGTTTTTCTTTGCTGGTAACTCTGCATTGCAGGCACCTTTACCAGGAAACAGGTTCAGAAAGATAAATACATAGTGAAAACCTCCCCTACCCCACCTATGTGGATTATCAATCTAACTCGCTACATTAAAGTGTATGAAGAGAAAGAGAAACAAATCCCAAAATTCAGTGCTTCAGAGTTTAGATTTATTTCAGAATGTGTATAGATGTAGGTAAGTATATATTGAGCTATAGCGCAAGTCGATGCTATGCTACATTCCATAGGAAGTATCATAGGCAGTGGGGTCAGACTTTAATGTTTTTCAGTACCATTTATCCCTCGATATACTGAATGTATATTAGCTCACAGTTTCAGCATAATGTAATCAATGGGATGCTGAGGGGATGTGGGCAAGATCTTTATACCCCATGTAAACCCACACCCCAAATCCACAGTCCAAACCTCTGATATCCTCGCTTTGGAGCAATAGCATAAACCCCTCTGTGCTGAGGGGATGATGATAACAATTCTATATTCCCATAAATCTAAAGGAAATGGTTGTTTACTCACACGTCCCGCTTGATCCAGATTCCTTGGGCGTGCTTCCAACAATGCAGTGAAACAGGATATCCAGCTGGGAGGCTGGGATGTGAAGGATGCACAGCTCTGTTGGTGAAAACACAAGGGCAAAACCTCTAACGCGTTTCGAAAGACAAAAAGCAAGTTGGTGTGAAACGCGTTAGAGATTTTGCTTCTCACTGCCGCGCACAACTTGCATGTGCCAATAAATAGTTTTTAACCAGCATCGCTTTCTAGCCCTTGTTTTTTTTCACCGACGGAGCTGCGCACATTCACATCCCAGCCTCCCAGCTGGAAATTCTGTTTCCTCCTACATAAAAATGTATCTCGCAGTGGTAAATAGGTAAGGTAATCAAATAAGCAAACATTGTTTGGGTGAAAGTCTTACCTTTTTTTATTAAAGCAGCAAAACATGTGAAATCTTACACGTTTAAAAAAAAATAAAGCAGTTCTGTAGTATTAGATAATAATGCATTGTTTTGTTTATTTTATTTTTATTCAACTCTTAATGCCATTTTTAACTAGCTTTAAAGCATCCATTGATTTCTATAGCACGTTTTGGCCCACCTCCCAAGCAGTGCAATATCTTTGTAACACTTTCCTGTTTGGATAATTTGTTGCCAATATTTCCAGCAGTTTGAGCTGCAAACTGTAACAATAGATAATGTTACCATAGTAATATATTGATACATTGTAGCTGCTGAGTTTCACTGACTGAAAGAGCCATTATGTTAGTCACACAATCAGGATTTTGACAGATTAATAACAGGAGCACCAAACGATTGCCAGTTTAGGTAAGAATGTAACGTAGCTATAACGTAGCTATCGGTATTGGTATAGAGACTCTGCCCACGCCTGAAATAAGTGTCAGGGGAAGTGAGCGCATTATCGATCAGATGGATCATGCTTTATATATACAATTACAAATACAAAGGGAAAAAAAAGGAAAAGGAGGAATGTAGTATTGCTGCTTTAACTGGTGTTCGAAATATGATTTTGTTTTTCAATTAGTACAAAGTTGGAGTCCTTTTTGAATTTTTCCTTAGTGCCCTGGAACACTGTCACAGATTTGCTGTTACGTCGTGGTTTCGGCGGCACACAGAGGGGGCAGGAGGAGGTTTCTTTGTTGCGCGGATGTGCGGTTTGAATCTCCACGCACAGATACTGACCTGCACAGACATTGACCTGCACAGGCACAGACACTGACCTGCACAGGCACTGACCTGCACAGGCACAGACACTGACCTGCACAGGCACAGACACTGACCTGCAAAGGCACAGATACTGACCTGCACAGGCACTGACCTGCACAGGCACAGACACTGACCTGCACAGGCACAGCCACTGACCTGCACAGGCACAGACACTGACCCGCACTGGCCCAGACATGCACAGGCACAGACACTGACCTGAACAGACACTGACCTGCAAAGGCACAGATACTGACCTGCACAGGCACTGACCTGCACAGGCACAGACATTGACCTGCACAGGCACAGCCACTGACCTGCACAGGCACAGACACTGACCCGCACTGGCCCAGACATGCACAGGCACAGACACTGACCTGAACAGACACTGACCTGCACAGGCACAGACACTGACCTGCACAGACACAGACACTGACCTGCACCGGCACAGACACTGACCTGCACAGACATTGACCTGCACAGGCACAGACACTGACCTGCACAGACATTGACCTGCACAGGCACAGACACTGACCTGCACAGGCACAGACACTGACCTGCACAGGCACAGCCACTGACCTGCACAGGCACAGACACTGACCCGCACTGGCCCAGACATGCACAGGCACAGACACTGACCTGAACAGACACTGACCTCCACAGACACAGACACTGACCTGCACAGACAGACACTGACCTGCACCGGCACAGACACTGACCTGCACAGACATTGACCTGCACAGGCACAGACACTGACCTGCACAGGCACAGACAATGACCTGCACAGGCACAGACATGCACAAGGCACAGACACTGACCTGAACAGACACTGACCTGCACAGGCACAGACAATGATCTGCACAGGCACAGACATGCACAGGCACAGACACTGACCTGAACAGGCACTGACCTGCACAGGCACAGACACTGACCTGCACAGGCATAGCCACTGACCTGCAAAGGCACAGACACTGACCTGCACTGGCCCAGACATGCACAGGCACAGACACTGACCTGAACAGACACTGACCTGCACAGGCACAGACACTGACCTGCACAGACACTGACCCGCACAGGCACAGACACTGACCTGCACAGACACTGACCTGCACAGACACTGACCTGCACAGACACAGACACTGACCTGCACCGGCACAGACACTGACCTGCACAGACATTGACCTGCACAGGCACAGACACTGACCTGCACAGGCACAGACACTGACCTGCACAGGCACAGACAATGACCTGCACAGGCACAGACATGCACAGGCACAGACAACTGACTTGAACAGACACTGACCTGCACAGACACAGACAATGACCTGCACAGGCACAGACATGCACAGGCACAGACACTGACCTGAACAGACACTGACCTGCACAGTCACAGAGACTGACCTGCACAGACACAGACACTGACCTGCACAGACACTGACCTGCACAGACACAGACACTGACCTGCACCAGCACAGACACTGACCTGCACAGACATTGACCTGCACAGGCACAGACACTGACCTGCACAGGCACAGACAATGACCTGCAGAGGCACAGACCTGCACAGACACTGACCTGCACAGACACTGACCTGCACAGACACTGACCTGCACAGGCACAGACACTGACCTGCACAGGTACAGACACTGACCTGCACAGACATTGACCTGCACAGGCACAGACACTGACCTGCACAGGCACAGACACTGACCTGCACAGGCACTGACCTGCACAGGCACAGACACGCACAGGCACAGACACGCACAGGCACAGGCACAGACACTGACCTGCACAGGCACTGACCTGCACAGGCACAGACACGCACAGGCACAGACACGCACAGGCACAGGCACAGACACTGACCTGCACAGGCACAGACACTGACCTGCACAGGCACTGACCTGCACAGGCACAGACACGCACAGGCACAGACAGGCACAGGCACAGACACTGACCTGCACAGGCACAGACACTGACCTGCACAGACACTGACCTGCACAGGCACAGACACTGACCTGCACAGGCACAGGCACTGACCTGCACAGGCACAGACACGCACAGGCACAGACACGCACAGGCACAGGCACAGGCACAGACACTGACCTGCACAGACACTGACCTGCACAGGCACAGACACGCACAGGCACAGACACGCACAGGCACAGGCACTGCCACACTGCCACTGCCACACTGCCACTGCCACAGCCATACTGCCACAGCCACACTGACACTGGCAAAATCCTCTGCAGCCAATCCTTAATTTGTTCCGATAAAGGAGTCAAATGAGGGCAAGACCACAGCATGTGTAACAAGTCCGCTGGCCCTCTACATTGTCTCGGGCACAATGGGGATTAACCTGGGATGAATTTGGATAATTTAAGTGGAGTAACATACCACCTCATTAGGACCTTATATGCGATCTCCTTTTAGGTTGCGCAGATTGAGCTTTTTGAAGCTGCAAGGAAGATTTCTTCCCAATCTTTTGATTCAAGCTCCTCCCCTAAGTCTGCTTCCAATTTAGCTATATATGAAAGTTTCCTGTGGTACCAAGCACCAGAACGGATCACTTCCTTGTACAATTGAGAGGTTAGTCCGACAGGAAATGTTTCTAATATACAGAGTTTTTCAAAATTCGTCAACGGAGGGCAGGGAGTAATTTTATCATAAAAAGCCCGGATCTGAAGGTACCTAAAAAATTCAGAGTTAGGGATGACTTTGAAAAAGTTGGCAAGAAGGTGGGGATGAAGGCATTTCGGAAAAGTCAGGCCTTTCTCCTGCATCAGATTGATGCCGGGGGTCTCCGGAGCTGATATCCATTAATATTAGAACCGGAGACCCCCTTCATGAATCTGATGCCTGAAAAAGGCGTTTACAGGCAACTTCATTACCGTAGCGACTAACCGCTAAGGTAATGAAGGGGTTAAACACCTGTGCCAGGTTTATTGTGGGTAGTGGGGGTGGGTGATGGTGGTATTTGGGCCTGGGTAGGTGTTTAGGCCTTGCAGGGGGATTGTGGGTGGACTTCATTACCTTAGCTGTTGAACCAGTTCCCGCCCAAATGTGACATCACAAGCCATATTTAAGGCCGTGACGCCACATCTGAGCCCAAAAAGACGACGAGACAACATCGGTTGGGATCTACTATGGGGCTTTTTGGATTGACAGATGAAGAGAAAAGATATAGAAAATTAAAAAAATAATTACAGAAGAAAATAGAAGCGGATTGAAGATAAAAGAAAGAAGAATTGGGGTACCTGATCTTCATGGCGGTTTGCATCAGATGCAGTTTGAGGTCTTCGCGGTACGTGAGCTTCCTGATTGCCCGGGAGTCGCAGGGCCACTGCTTCTAAAGGTCTGTAAAATATTGAATGTATGTAAATGTAATTTTTTACAGGTTTTTCGAATAGATGTGTATTTTTTAAATTTTTTCTTTGCACATTGACTGATAATGAATTAATCTGTACCCCTTTAGGATACAGATCAATACATTATTAGATCACAATTTGTTTTTAATTGCTTGCTTTGTATTGCGTGTGATTTTTTCTATGTGTGTTTATTATGTGGATGTAATTGTTTGTGATTTTGCTGCCTTATTTTTAATGTTTTTTTGCGATTGATTTTTGTTTTTAATTAATGATGTTTTGGGTTGGGTAATGCTTTTAATGGTTATGTTGCCGAGTTTTTTTTATTAATTAATTGCTTTGATTGGTTAATGGTTGAATTAATTCATTCTTGTGCTGTGTGGCAGGACGGCCTGTAGCCGAGGTCAGGGAACAGTCCACACGTGTAGTTTCAGGATAAATGAAAACGTTCTGTGGCTTTATTTCTCCACAGCAACATAACATGCGGGTACACTGTCCCTTTAACAAAAGAAATCCTGCTCCACTTTGGGAGAAAAACTGACTAACACAGCAGTCCTAGCTAGCAGGCTGGCTGGCTAAACCATACCCAAACCGTAAGAGTCTTTTTAAGCAGTCATGCAAACAAATGAAACAAATCTTACTTTGGCTGCAGTAAGTAGTGTGCTGTATCCTTCTGGCTAGCAGCACATCTATCCATGTGCTCTCATCTGAGACAGGCAGCTACTGCTAGTAACAAGATCCTTATCTAGCTTGCTGGCTCTCAGGTGTCAGCTTACATCCTGATTAGCTAGCTTCCACCTGAGATAACCCTTATGAGTGCTGGATGAAGCACTCAGACATATGTTTCCCAGGCATAACTGATAGGGGTTGACTTCACCCTGTCACATACCTCCCCTGTTTGTGTGTGGCTAGTGTCCCACAAGGCTGAAGCCCGACCCTCCACTCCTTCTCTTGACAAAAAATCAGCATTTCCATGGTCCTTTCCAGATCTATGCTGAATATCAAAAAAGAAGGGTTGGAGGGCCATATACCACCTGGTCAACCTTGGATTTGTGTCCTTCATGGTGTTTAACCACTTCAAGGGCGCATGGTCAGTGACCAGGGTGAAGTGTACTCCAGCGACATAATGTCTCAAGGCCTCAATTGCCCATTTTACAGCGAGGCACTCATTCTCAATAACGGAATACCTCACTTCCCTTGGGAACAGCTTCCGGCTGATGAACAGTATGGGGTGTTCAACACCATCAAATTGCTGAGATAGCACTGCTCCCAGTCCTACCTCTGAGGCATCCGTCTGGATGATGGAGGGCTCTTTAAAATCTGCGCTCCGAAGAGCGGGGCCCTCTGACAGGCACATTTTTAGCATGTCAAAGGCGTCTTGGCACTCCCAAGACCATTTAACTTGAGTCGGGGCACTCTTTTTTGTCAGATCTGTTAGGGGTGCAGATATTTCTGAAAAATTGGGGATAAACCGCCGGTAATACCCTGCTAACCCCAAAAGGGAGCGGACCTGTGTCTTTGTCTGTGGGGTGGGGACTTCCTTTATGGCGGCCACCTTGCTAGCTAGTGGCCTTACTATCCCTCCCCCAACGGCATAGCCCAAGTACTTTGTAGTGGATTTACCCAGGGCACATTTTTTTGGATTTGCAGTGAGCCCTGCTTCTCTTAAGGACGTTAGGACTGCCATTAACATTTTTATATGAGACTGCCAGTGTCTGCTATAGATGACAATGTCATCCAAGTAGGCCGCGGCATATGCCCTATGGGGTCGTAGTACCTTGTCCATTAACCTTTGGAACGTGGCTGGAGCCCCATGTAACCCAAATGGCATAGTGACGAATTGGTATAACTCGAGAGGGGTGGCGAAGGCAGTTTTGCATTTGGATTCTTCCGCTAGATGTATCTGCCAATATCCTTTCGTGAGATCTAGGGTAGAGATATACTCTCCTTTCCCAAGCGAGTCAAGCAATTCATCCACCCTAGGCATTGGATATGCATCAAATTTGGATACAGCATTTACCTTTCGCAGATCCACCCAAAACCTCACCTTCCCATCTGGTTTAGGGACCAACACGATAGGGCTACACCATTCGCTGTGGGACTCCTCGATCACGCCCAATTCCAACATGTCTATTATCTCCCTCTCTACCAGGTCTTTTCGGCCCTCTGGCAATCTATAGGGACGGGACCGTACTTTTACGCCAGGTTCTGTCTCAATCCTATGGGACACTAAATCAGTCTGCCCTGGCAGCTCAGAAAAAACATCTGGGAACTGGTCACATACATCAAGTAGGTCTGACCTTTGTTCCGTTGTTAACTGCCCTCCCATGGGAACCTGATGGTCATTGTACGTACTACCCTTTGGAAGCTGTGGACCCAAATCCGTCTCGCCTTCTCGAGGGTGGATGAACAGCGATCTCATCATTTTCCAGGGTTTGAGGAGGTTCATGTGGTAGATTTGTTTACCCTTCCTGGACCCTGGTTGAGAGATCTCATAGTTCACCTCCCCGGTGCGGCAGAGAACTTGGAAAGGACCCTGCCACTTCGCAAGGAGTTTACTCTCTGATGTCGGTAGTAGTAGCATCACTTGGTCCCCAGGTTGGAAGACCCTCAAGAGAGCATTCTGCTTGTACTGCTTTTCTTGACGTTCTTGAGCAGATTTGAGGTTTTCCTTAGCAAACCGACCTATCATGTCTAGGCGATTTCTAAGGTCTATGACATACTGAAGGGTATTCTTGGAGGGGGAGGGCTCCTCCTCCCAGGATTCCTTCAGTAGGTCGAGAATACCCCGAGGTTGGCGTCCATATAGGAGCTCAAACGGGGAGAAGTTTGTAGATGATTGGGGAACTTCTCGTACCGCAAACAACAGGAAAGGGAGAAGTTCATCCCAAGCTCGCTTTTCAGTGTCCACAAACTTCCTAAGCATGGTTTTTAAAGTACGGTTAAACCTCTCTACCAATCCATCAGTCTGAGGATGGTAGTCTGAGATCCGGACGGATTTTACCTCCAATAACTTCAGGACATCCTGCATTAACTTTGCCATGAAATTTGTTCCCTGGTCAGTTAACATTACTTGGGGAAGTCCTACCCTAGAGAACAGTACTAACAGCCTGTGAGCAATCTGTTTAGCAGTGGCTTATCTCAGAGGGAAGGCCTCAGGATATCTGGTGGCATAATCTACAACAACAAGTATAAATTTATGTCCCTTCGCAGAGGGTTCTAAAGGTCCGACCAGATCTACCCCAATTCTCTCGAATGGGACGGCTACCAAGCGCAGAGGAACCAAGGGAGCCGGCTTCTGTCCTCTTTGGCTAGTTAACTGGCATTCAGGACATGTCTCACATAGTTTCATGATGTCACCATGTATGCCTGGCCAGTAAAACCGGGACGAGATGCGGTCCGTGGTTTTATCTCTGCCCAAATGACCACCCCATGGGAGAGTATGGGCTAGGGTGAACACAGTTTTAATCAACCCTTTAGGGACTAGCATCTGTCGAATGACCTCCCCTGTTTGTGTAACCTTATTCACACGATATAGAATGTCATTCAACAGTTCAAAATGTGGAAACACTTTTACACCCTGTTCATCCATTATCTTGTTGTTGACCTGTACCACCTTCTCATATTGTCTAGCCAGAGCTGGGTCCTCCCTCTGCCTCTGACAGAAGTCAGGAAGATCCAGGTCTGGCAAAATTCCCGTATCTATCTGTTCCCCACCCTGGTCATCCCCGGCCATGACCTGCAGTCCTTTGGGCTGACTGATGTTACCAAGAGTCCCAGCCTTTCTTAACCAGTCCTCTTTTTCCGCACGTCCCTGTTTATGTGTCTTTGGGACATGGTGTCTACGGGGAAAAATCTCTGGGGAAAAAGGGAACAAGTCTCCGGGCTTCTCCGGTACCAGAGAAGTAGGCTCTGTAGGAGTAGGGGCCAACAATGTTTCGAGGTAGGGCCAGTCTCGGCCAAGTAGAACAGGAGCAGGTAGCCAGGGAGCAACTCCCACTAGTAGGCTAGCCTCTTGATCCTTGATACGCAGTAGAACATTCGCCGTTGGGTATCTCTTTGTATCCCCATGGATACACTCGATATTCCAAGGAGAGTCATAAGATAGTCGATTGCTTGGAATTAGGCCCTCTAGGATCAGGGTTTTTCCAGAGCCCGAGTCCAGCATGGCGTTTACTTTTGTCCCCTCCAGAGATGCTGGGACTAACCACGGATTGTGGTCCCCTCGGAGACAAGCTGTGGCAGTGGTTCTGCCATATGAACAGTCCATCTCATCTCCTGAATCCGCAACCGCGGTCGTCAGCGGAAGCTCTCGACGGGGCACGGCGTTTGGACCTCTCCGCTGTTGGATGGGATCCTCCCTTCTGGTTGGTGGGGTTATCCTCTCCACCGGGTGGGTGACAGGAGTCCAGGTTCTCGGGGAATACAGTGGGTGGTGGCCTCCCTTGAGTGATCCAGTGGTCTCGGACCCAGGACGGGCGTCTCTGCGGGAGTTTGTACCAGGAACCCTCCGAGATGGGATCGGGTCTTCCGATCGGGTTGACTGGATCTCCCGAGCTGGCGGGTTGTAGACCCCTCGATTGTCTGCTCTCCTGCCTCTAGTATCACCGGAAGCAACTGGTGTTTGCACCGGCCATTCCCAGCTAATCTGTTGGGTGTCGTCGCCCAGGAAGTTTTCCACCAAGCGGACCGCTGAATCCAGGGAAAATGCAGCGTGTCTTTTTACCCAGGAGCGGGAAGAGGGGGGCAGTATCTGTATGAACTGCTCGAGCACAAACTGTTCAAGGATCTCTGCCTTGTCATGTTTTTCCGGTTGTATCCACCTGGTACATAAGTCTACTAAGCGGTGGGCTACGACCCGGGGTCTGTCTCTGTTTGTATATTTGACTGTCCAGAACCGCTGTCGGTAGGTCTCTGGAGTGAGGCCTAGGCGATCCAGAATAGCAGCCTTTAGTTGCTGATAGTCCATGGCCTCGTCTGCTGGAAGAGCCTGGTAGGCTGCCTGAGCTTCCCCTATGAGGAGTGGAGCCAGAGTCGTTACCCAGCGATCAACTGTCCAGCCGTGGGCCGTGGCTACCCTTTCAAAAGTGAGAAGAAATGCCTCTGGGTCTTCGTTTGGCTTCATTTTATGCAGCATCACCGGTGGATTATTTGGAATCCCTGGTCTGCCTGGGGCTGGGCCTTCGGTCAGCAATTGGAGTAGCTTTTCCTCTCGCTGGGCCTGTTGCTCATCTTGCTGGGCTTGTCGCTCAGCTTGCTTCTCTGCTAGCTGGAGCTGTTGCTCAAGGAACTGAGAAAAAATTGTCTCCATTTTTTTTTCCCGTCTGTGTGTGTGGCCCTTCAGATACAGGGCCCGTCCAACATCCCACTTCTGACACCACCTGTGGCAGGACGGCCTGTAGCCGAGGTCAGGGAACAGTCCACACGTGTAGTTTCAGGATAAATGAAAACGTTCAGTGGCTTTATTTCTCCACAGCAACATAACATGCGGGTACACTGTCCCTTTAACAAAAGAAATCCTGCTCCACTTTGGGAGAAAAACTGACTAACACAGCAGTCCTAGCTAGCAGGCTGGCTGGCTAAACCATACCCAAACCGTAAGAGTCTTTTTAAGCAGTCATGCAAACAAATGAAACAAATCTTACTTTGGCTGCAGTAAGTAGTGTGCTGTATCCTTCTGGCTAACAGCACATCTATCCATGTGCTCTCATCTGAGACAGGCAGCTACTGCTAGTAACAAGATCCTTATCTAGCTTGCTGGTTCTCAGGTGTCAGCTTACATCCTGATTAGCTAGCTTCCACCTGAGTTAACCCTTATGAGTGCTGGATGAAGCACTCAGACATATGTTTCCCAGGCATAACTGATAGGGGTTGACTTCACCCTGTCACATGCTGGTTAGTGCTTTTATTAATTAATTGCTTTGTTGGGTAAGGGTTGAATGAATTCATTGTTCTGCTGGTTAGTGCTTGTATTAATTGCATTTGTTGGCTAGTGTTTTTATTTTGTGAATTGGGGTGTTTAGGTGTTTGGGAATGTTTTATTATTGTGTCTTTTGTGCATTAATGTATTGTGATTAGGTGCCTATTGATTGCTATAGTGGCTTATTATGCCCATATTATTATATGGGTATGATGTACCACTATAGCAATCAATGGGTACAGTATGGGTATAGTGGTCCCAGGGTGGGTGGTTAGGCCTCCCGGGTGGGTTGTGGGGCAAGATGGGTTAACCCCTTAATTACTATAGCGGTTATTAACCACTAAGTTGATTAAAGGGTTAAGGGCCATTAGAATGTATTTTGCTATGTATTTTTTCTGGCAACGGAGGACATAGACCTGCAGTAAGCTGACGAGGACACCCTTCATATTGCCATGGGTAAGTAGAATGGTTTTATTTACTTTATTTATGCTGGTTAATGTTATCGGGATAATAGTTATTTTGCCCATTACTGTACTGTATGTGTTTGGTGGGGGGGGGGAGAAGCCGTCAACCTTGTATGGCAAAACACATAGAACGCGGCTTTGAGGCTGGTCTACGTGAGAGAGAGAGACAACCAGAGGCATCTCGAGGTGTTCCCGACGTATACAGCGGTGACGTGGTGACCGGAAGTGACGTCGCGGACCCAGACGAATGCGGAAGACATTTTCGGCGTGTGCAGCAGAGTAACGGAGCGGTGAGAACGCGACTCACCAGACTACCAGTGCATAATGCTATCCTGCCTTTTTTCCATCTCCTTCTTGTAAGGCTCCAATTGTGAGTTTTTATGTGTTATAAATCATTTGTGAGCTGCACTATGGTCTGCTTTCTCTTTGTCCAAAACTGCTGAGAATTTCTACCTGTACCATCGAGAGATACTATGAGCACTGACTGGCATATTGCTCTTTGTTTCTGCTCTGTTGTAAGTAGTCATTTTGGAGCCTCCTTTTTATTTTATTTATTCACTGTGTGTAGCATATTGCACTATGTAATTTTTTCTTTTTCATATGGCATCCACCATCACTCCCCTGGGATTTGGAGAGCCATGTTTTATTTTGTGACATACAGGATTGGTACCGCAGGCCTGTGGGGACCCACAGGGACCACCCGAGGACCCCAGATGCCCACGGGCCCACCTGAAGACCCACGGGGACACCTGCAGGGAAGAAACGGGGGCCCTACAGCTGTGGGAGCTCCGCAGACCTGCAGGGACCACCCGAGAGCCTGAGACACCCATGGGAACCACCCAAGGGCCCCCAGACTCCAGTGGGAACAAACTGAGAACCCCCAGACACCCACGGTGATCACCTGGAGGCCCACGGAGCCTAGCAGGGACCACCAGGAGTCCCTTAGACACCAGTGGGTACCCCCGGGGTGCACTGTGGGGCCTGCGGACACCCATCAGGACCACCAGGGACCCCCGCCAGCCTGGGGTATAAATTGTGTGTGTAAAAAAATAAAGCATGGTTTTACTGGGGGCATGGGGGCTTGGGTTGTGTATTAGTGCTTACTAAATATTTTTACATTTAAATGTTATTGCTAGTGTAGATGAGTAGGGGGTCTCCGGATCAGAACCGCATTGGTTTCAGGTCCAGGGACCCCCTACTTCCTGAGATACAGGCCCTGTTATGGGGTGCCGATATCTCCGCCATATAAATTTCCCACGTCACGTGATCGGGACATTTCTATGCATAGGAGATACCGGCATCCCATAACGGGGCCTGTATCTCAGGAAGTAGGGAGTCCCCGGACCTGAAACCAACGCGGTTCTGCTCCGGAGACCCCCTGATCATCTGCTGAATACAGTGGTAGCCAATGCATTTTGGGCCAAATGCATTTCTTCTATTGACTGTTATATTCTCTATTTCTGTTTATTGTTTAAATTAAATTGTTTTGAATTGTGATGGCTTGTTTATTTTTTATTTTTTTACAGATTTGTTTGGGTTTTTATTTAATGATGTATTTTGTTGGCAACTGACTGGTTTTAATGTATGTGTTGCCTAGTGGTTGTATTAATTCATTGTTGTGTTGATTACTGCTTTTATGTATTAAATGTATTGTTTGGCTAGTGGTATGATTTATGTAATTGATTGCCTAGTGGTTTTAATTATTGTATTGAATGCCTAGTGGTATAATTTCTTTAATTATTATTATTATTAATTGATTAGCTAGTGGTTTTATTTAGGTAATTGCTTGGTTGGCTAGTGCTTTTAATGTTTGTTTCTGGGGGTTTAGGTGCTTGTTGTATATGTTTTATTGAAAAATATGATTGCTCCTAGTGCTATTAAGAAATTAGAAACTAAAAACAATGGATGGTTACAAAAATTAGAAGGATTTTATGGTTGCTCAACCTGCAAAGCCTGCGAGTACAAACAACCAGATAAAAAGGGCTTTAAGTGTAACAACTGAAATGAGGACTATAAAATAAAACAATGAACTGTTACACTGAATATATAATATATGTCCTAGAGTGCCCATGCGGGCTACAATATGTGGGGAAGACTAAAAGTGCTATTAAAACCCGCATCTTAGAACATCTAAGCAACATTAGACGGGGTGTGCAGACATATAGTGTCTCAAAACACTTTGCTAACTTCCATAATTCTAGCACTAGAGGTATGCAGTTCACTGCAATTGAGCATGTAGCCCAACATAGGAGAGGGCGCAATAGAGATCTGGATTTGAGCAAAAGGGAGATGTATTGGATACATAGATTAAATACACTGATGCCCAATGGTCTAAATGCAGATTTCGAAATTATACCCTTCCTCTAGTTTAATTTCCACTCTCACATATTAGTTTTTAGTATGTTTATATATATATATATATATATACTAGCTGAGAGACCCGGCGTTGCCCGGGATGTAAATGCGTAATAGGTAGTATTATTTCTAAATCGTGGAACAATAGGTGAGTATTTGTTGTAAAGGTTGGGAAAAGGGGAGCGGAGGGCGGGGGGAAAAGGGGAGCTGAGGGGGGAGGGAAAAGGGGAGCGGAGGGCGGGGGGAAAGGGGAGCGGAGGGGGGGGGGAAGGGGAGCGGAGGGTGGGGGAAAGGGGAGCGGAGGGGGGGGAAAGGGGAGCGGAGGGGGGGGGAAGGGGAGCGGAGGGGGGGAAAGGGGAGCAGAGGGAGGGGGAAGGGGAGCGGAGGGGGGGAAAGGGGAGCGGGGGGGGGGGGAAAGGGGAGTGGGGGGGGGAAGGGGAGTGGGGGGGAAAGGGGAGTGGGGGGGGAAAAGGGGAGTGGGGGGGGAAAGGGGATTGGGGGGGAAGGGGAGTGGGGGGGAAAGGGGAGTGGGGGGAAAAAGGGAAGTGGGGGGGAAGGGGAGTGGGGGGGAAAGGGGGGTGGGAGGGGAAGAGGAGTGGGGGGGAAAGGGGAGTGGGGGTGGTGGAAGGGAAGTGGGGGGGGGAAAGGGGAGTGGGGGGGGGGAAAGGGGAGTGGGGGGGAAAGGGGAGTGGGGGGGGGGAAAGGGGAGTGGGGGGGAAAGGGGAGTGGGGGGGGAAAGGGGAGTGGGGGACGGGGTGGAGAGCAGTGGGCATATGTATTGTCATAATTTATGTATGTGCATGTCCCCCCCCCCTTTCATGCATCCGTCCCCTTGCTGGTTCGGCTGGTGGCCCCCCCCCCATTCCCCGTGACTCAGTCCCCCCCTCCCCGTGACTCCCCCCCCCATTCCCTGTTACTCGCGGCTCGCCCCCCCCGTTCCCTGTGACTCGCGGCTCGCCCCCCCCCGTTCCCTGTGACTCGCCCCCCCCGTTCCCCGTGACTCGTGCTCCCCCCCCCCGGTGCCCGCTTTGTCCCCCGATGTGCCGTCCGGCTGAGTGAAGCGTGCAGGCGGCGGCAGGAAGCGCCCTGTGTGGGCCTGTGTGGGCTTGAGGCGCGAGGGTCCGGCTGAGTGAGGCGTGCAGGCGGCGGCAGGAAGCACCCTGTGTGGGCCTGAGGCGCGAGGGTCCGGCTGAGTGAGGCGTGCAGGCGGCGGCAGGAAGCGCCCTGTGTGGGCCTGAGGCGCGAGGGTCCGGCTGAGTGAGGCGTGCAGGCGGCGGCAGGAAGCACCCTGTGTGGGCCTGTGTGGGCCTGAGGCGCGAGGGTCCGGCTGAGTGAGGCGTGCAGGCGGCAGCAGGAAGCGCCCTGTGTGGGCCTGTGTGGGCCTGAGGCGCGAGGGTCCGGCTGAGTGAGGCGTGCAGGCGGCGGCAGGAAGCGCCCTGTGTGGGCCTATGTGGGCCTGAGGCGCGAGGGTCCGGCTGAGTGAGGCGTGCAGGCGGCGGCAGGAAGCGGCCTGTGTGGGCCTGAGGCGCGAGGGTCCGGCTGAGTGAGGCGTGCAGGCGGCGGCAGGAAGCGCCCTGTGTGGGCCTGTGTGGGCCTGAGGCGCGAGGGTCCGGCTGAGTGAGGCGTGCAGGCGGCGGCAGGAAGCGCCCTGTGCGCCTGAAATAGGAGAGTTACTGGCGCCATAAGCTGAGACGGGACATGCAGTGCTGTGACTTATTTGAGGAGGAGGTAGCGCCGGGGAGGTAAGGGAGCGGCTGGGGTAGGAGGGCCGCGCTTCCCGTCCGGAGCCGGTGGAGGGCGGCGCACGTGATGGGGTGTGTGTGTGTGTGTGTGTGTGGCCCGTCACTCCGCCTCAGGCCAATGAGAGGTGTGCGGGGGCGGGCGGCCCAAGGGACCAATGAGATTTCCCCTAGGGACACCGGACATCCAGACAGGCAGGCAGGCATACAGTGCTTTCACTAATATAGTATAAGATTTATTATTTTTCCCCATGAGGTTTACCTCACTTCTTAATATGTGTATTTTATTCTTATCTGTTTTATTTGCTTTCCCAATTCTATTTCTAATTATATGTTTCTTAATTATATATAATTCTTTATTAATTCATTCTTTATAAATATATATTTTTTATAAATAATTTTTATTTGATTATATTTGTGTATTATGCAATTACTCCATATCTCTGATACTAACTTAAGTTTCTCCTCTCTCCCACGATCTGAGCTAATTATCAATTAGCACTGCTCCTGTGCTTTTGAGTATGTTTTAGTAATGTCGTCGCTTTTGACTACAGAGTTATGTACCCCCTAATGGGGAGAACCTGTGTGCAATTAAATTGTTTATGTTTAATTAATCTTTTAATTAATTATTTGATTGTGTGTACTATATATATTGTGAGCCCATTGGGGGTGTGATTATGCTCCTGAGGAAACTGTTTCATACAGCGAAACGCGTAGAGCTTGCTTGCAGCACAGCTGTAACACAGTCTGGAAGCTGCTCCATCTTTGAAGGCACAGAGTCAACACTGCGATCCTGCCGTCCCCTTCACTGTCTACTCCAAGCCGGAAGTCGTCAGTCCAAGGCCCGGACGTGACGTCAGACGCTCTCCATCGGCGATCCGGCGAGGGAGCACTGTCGTGGAGGGACTTTGAAGTGGCTGTAGTGCTAACATCCCGTTTGCTGACCGACTGCCTCAAGTAAAATCTTATGTGATCGTGTTCTATGTACACAATGTGAGTACATGTCTTATGTGCTTTTAAACATAAAGTTTACGTTTTTATGATCTACACGATGGCCTCTCCCTGTTTTGCATGATCCTGACTGCGAGTGGAAGCCTGCATGGAATATCTCCCATTCCAATACCAGTATATGCTGCTTTAACACCTACCTGTTACTCCAAGTGGAAGTCTCCATGAACCACACCAATACATGCTGTTTTAATATCTACTTGTTGTAAGTAGGCATTTTATTAGAGTCCAGATTTGCCATAGATCCACATTCTGTGTTTACTTGCTGCACCATTATTCTTCATTTTTTCTTTTTGGGTGTTCCTGTTACCATCGCTCCCTTCCTACCCTGGATGCATCACTACTTGTAAGGGAATCAGTACATATTCCCTGTGAAGGTTGAGAATATTTTTAGTTACACCTTATAATTCACATTTACACTTTTCTGTTTGCACCAGCACTGTTGTTTAGCGCCGTTCCAAGTCACTGGGTTCCGTATATGTTTTATTATTGTGTATTTTGGACATTCATGCTTTTGTATTAGGTGACCATTGACTGCTATAGTAGCTTATCATGCCCATATTGTATGGGTATTCTTGCGGGCATTGGAGGACATGGCCCTGCAGTATGCTGACGGGGACACCCTTCATGATGGCAGGGGTAAGTAGAAAGGTTTTAATTTACTTTATTTATGCTGCCTGGCTAATGTTTTGTTTAATAATGGGCAAATGATCTATTATCCATATCTGGATCACTAGATTTTGCACATTGCTGTACTGTATGTGTTTGGTGGGGGGTGGGAGGAGGTGTATTTATTGACATGTAGGCCATCTTTATTTGTTTTTACAACCCAAATGGTGCCACAGGCCACCGGGGACCAACGGGGACCACACAAGGACCCCGGATGCCCGTGGGGAACACCCGGGGACCCCGCCGGCCTGTGTTATCAATCGTGTGTTCAACTAAATAAATAAATAATGGTTTTATGTGGGGGCACAGTGGGTGGGCTGTGTATTGGTGCTTACCACATATTTTAATTTAAATTGTATTACTAGTGTAGATGAGCAGGGGGTCTCCGGAGCAGAACCTTGGTGTTTTGAGGTCCGGGACCGCCTACTGCCCGAGATACAGGCCCCTATATGTTTGCAAATGTTGCAATCACTGGTATTCGTGGCTTTCTGCATACCGTGATAACAGGAAAAGGGAGACCAAAAAGCGCACCAGCATAAACGGAGCAGGAAGGACCCAAAACGAAAAAATAATTAAAAGGGCACTTTAATGTGACAAGAGACCCATCCAATGCGTTTCGAACGTCACAGCGTTCTTTTTCAAGGATAAAACACAATGTAATAACATCCATTAAAACCCTCTTACCTGTGGGCCGTTTCGCGCCAAAAAACGGGACCTGATGACGTCATGACGCTATGCGCGTCATCGCGCATGCGCAGAGCGACCCAGTGCCGTTCTAAGGGCAAAGCAAGTCCCACAGGCAGTGTGGCCATCTTGGTTAAGGGCAAGTCATAGAGAATCACTGCCCCACTAATACAATACATCCCTATGACGCATACAAGCAGTGCTAATCACTGCGCATGCGCATTGCGACGATGCAAACATCAACAAAGCTAAAATCAAATACCCATACTATTGCACATTAAGTACTATATCATTTTTATTAGTACCCTGGTTTAGTGGTTTGGCTTATCTTACTCATTGTACCTGCATTTGAGCGCTTTAGCCATTTTCTACATTACCGTGATAGCAACGCTGTAAAAATGGCGAATTAAAAACCCTGGCGATTCTTTCAATCAGACTTTAGTGCATGAGGCCCTTAGTGTATTAATCAGTGAAATATAATAGAGGGATCAGGGAAATAAACAAGCGCATGCTTATTAGAGCTCTATAAAGGAGCATATACTTTGCATTGCTTTGTTTCTATTTGTGACTATATTATAATCTCTGTTGAAGCAAGTACTTCTGTTTTAAAATGTAAGTATGCAGCATCACACAGGGTTGTTTACCATACCTCAAAAAGGGATTTTTAAATATAATTTTGTCAATGGAGGTATTGGCAATTACTGAGACACGCAAAATAGTATCAACATGGAAGTTCTTTAAACATTCATCAGGAGAAGAGACTTGTATTATCTTAAAAACGTAAGCACTGCGTCTATGAAGAACTTGTATGTTATACCAATTACAGTACCAGGATCCCTACCTCCAATATATACAGTAATGTGGTTGCTACTTCATGTTTCTATTCATTTATGACATATAGATAAGATAAACATTTAAATTCAATGGATCACAATGAGTTCTGTTACTGTAGTAGAATGATATCCCTGAAAATAGTCTTGGCAAATGCCCTCCTTGGCTTGGACAATCCAACATTTTTGCTCCAGACTGCCGTGCCTGGCTCTTGTGTAGAAAGGGAATACATCCAGCTCATTTCCCTGGCTCACACACTCCAGCAGCTCAGTGCAGCTCGTACAGACCACGAGAACATTGCGTTGTTGTGTCGTCCGCATTATCACAGCGCTTTGTTTCTTTGGGTTCTCTTGGCAAGTCAAGATCAAGGCAGAAGATTGGTAAAATATTTCACGGCAAAATAGAAAACATTTGCATAAGCAGTTTATTATCCACTTTGAGGAGCCTTTGAAAAGCAATGGTGTTGCAAATTGATCCAGTACTTTATGGGTTCCAGAGAGTTTAAAGATATGGGTAGTGGTCACGCAAACTCACGTTGGGGCCTTTTGTCTGTTCCTTTATAGTAAACCATGCAGTTCCTTGTGATGCCGGTGGTAACAAACAATAGAATGATGTTTCTTAATCACAGGGACTCCTGCCTCAGAAAAGGTAACATTTTACAATACAAATTAAAGCTAAGTATGACCAAACATGTCCAACAAAGAATGAAGAATACTGAGCAATCGGTAAATGCAGCTTAATCCGGTTTATATAAACAATGACATATGTACAGATTGTGTACTGGACGATTTAACAGAAAAGTAGTTGCATGATAATTTTCAATGAAAGTCCTACATAGTTAATGCAGAAGAAGATGGGGTCAATAGCAAAGTGTTACTCATAGAGTAGCTATGGATGATCCTCAGCCAGGATAATGCACATCCGGGGCTAGTATTCTCTCTTATCAAAACAGATGATAGCATAGCTACTCTGTACCCACAGACTTAATGTCTTTAGAATGTAGGTATAGTCTCATAAATAGTGGTGCGACACTGCTATTTGTGGAATTATGACTCCATATCCAGTTAGGCAATACAGTCATTAGCAGCTGGTTTTAAAATATGATAATGATAATGAGGTCTTAGATTAGCACCATTAGTTATGCATAATTTTAACAGTTTACACAAACATACTGTATGTCTGTGCATAATCATGCCATCTGCCTCACGTTGGCACATCATTGCATCAGCACACATTGTTAAGGACGTTACTTATGGGGGACTGACCTTATTCTGCATCCACTGAGCCTAGATTAAAGTAGTCTCTGCAGCACAATGACCATGGAAACAAGCTGCCAGCAAGCAGAGAGGAAAAGAAAACTCACATTTACCAAAGGGGAAAATTAGAATAAATAATAGTACATTATTTCCGTTCTTCTCCTGGGTCTTGGTCTACTCAAGAATATCAAGCATTGCCAGGTCACATCTGCCCATCAATACAACAGCAAATGCAGTGATAGCTCCAAAATATGTGTAGCAGGGTACTTTCCCCGGTCCCCCCGCTAACCTCCGCACCTCCGCTGCAGTGAGGGAGCATGAGAGTGTTGCGACGGGTGCTGGAGGCACTGCAGGGTGTGTGGAGCGGTGAGTGGCTCGCCGGAGGCTCCGGCGGCACCCTCTACAGGGCGCCGCCATGTTGTGAGTGAGCGCGCATGCGCAGTAGAGTTGCGTATGCGCAATAGGCCCAAGTTGCGGCTGTGATTAGGGAAGGTGATTTGTGGGGACTACAATCCCCAGCAGCCCCAGGAGCTACAATAACGTGCTGCGCAACAGCCAATAGGGATGTAGGATTTCCCTGCTGGGCAAAAGATACATTTGGCGCGCTCTGACAGCCATGCCAGTCGGAGCTGGGACAAGAAAGGGGTACGTTGTGTGTGCAGGTGTCTGTGGTACCTGCACTAGGCCAGATACCCACATTTAGGCCCCAGTTTGGATCGGACTCCCCTTTCAGCTTGTGGTTGCTGCAGGGACAGGCCCAGTAGATAGGGTCACTGCCCCTGTAGCACCAGTGATAGGGACCAAGCCAGGACGCGGCTTTATCCTGGCCTCAGGTGGTCTGGGAGCAGACACCTGCTACAACAGGGACTATTAAAAGTGGTACAATCCACGCGGGACCAACCCACGTAGAGGCGGAGGCGTCGCGGTTCACCACTCTGGATCTGTGGGTCCCATCCTACAGCTGCAGTGTGCCGGGTGTGGAACCACCCGGCAGGTACCACAACATAACAAGTGCACCAATGTACACCTCAGTTCTAGTGGGCAGCGCTGATCTACACATTTGGGCGGGGTTGCGACTCATGGACACTGGGGTGGTTGGGTGCCGAGGGCCCCTTAGGTATGGGACTATATCATTGGGGTGTGAACATAGTGTTGGGGCATGGTGAGGGGTTGCGGCCCTGCGAGGCCTGAGTGGTTCTATATTAAGATTAGTTATATGTGTACAGTAAACCGGTTATATTATACAAGTGTGTATTCATTATTGACCTGCAAGGGGTTATCCCACACTGTTAGGATCCCGTGCAGGTGGAGGCGCTGCCGACCAATGGAACAGGTACACCCCAGGCTCCCAGCAGCGGAGGCTCAGACCTCCTGTGAGCCCCAGGTAAAGCAGCACATACACAGTAGCCACCATATCTCCCAGGGGGTGGGGGTAAGTGCGCTACATATGTATGTTGCAAATGCTGGGTTCTTATAGTGTAGTCTGATTAGCACACAGGACAAAATCACATGTAGTACAAGAATATAGAAACATGTCTTAGTTTAGTGGAAACTTGCAAGAGAACTGCTCTTTCATTACTTTAAGGCACCCTGTGGCGCTGAAGAGGTTAAGAGTGATATCCCAAATTTGTTTGACTCAAAGCAATCATGTGGCAGCACCTGCTCTACTGCTGCACTTGAAGGTAAATAATATCTCCACGGGTTTACAGTACATGTCCAGACAAGCAGTTCTACCAGTCAACTAAAGTTACCCTGTCTTAGCTAGTGCGCTGCTTCTCCGAACTATTCAAATCTCTTCCAGTGACAAACAGGGAGATACGTTGTCCTTCTTTGACCAAATCATTTAAAGCTAAAACATATTGACGTAGAGAACGGCAACATTATGATCGCTTAATAAAACGAACTCAACAATTGTCCTGAAAAGGTCAGAAGCAAAATATATGCATTACACGTCTGACTAGTCCATAATGTTGGGTTCATTTATTGGTGACGTTGCGTATAGTATTGTATGTCTTTATTAGTATGTATTGTATTGTATGTCTTTATTAGTATGTATTGTATTGTATGTCTTTATTAGTATGTATTGTATTGTATGTCTTTATTAGTATGTATTGTATTGTATGTCTTTATTTATATAGCGCCATTAATGTACATAGCGCTTCACAGTAGTAATACACGTGGTAATCATATAAATAACAAATAATATAAATAACAGGTCATGGGAATAAGTGCTTCAGACATAAGCGTAACATTTAGGAAGATGAGTCCCTGCTCCGAGGAGCTTACAACCTAATTGTATATTTTGATACACTTTAATGTGGTGTTAGGATCATATAACAATAACCTTTAAACAGTGGAAAGAGTTAAACTCCTATGGGTCACCATAAAAAAATAATGCCAGAAGGCAGGAGGGATTATTTGGGGTTTACGAGTAGTGAAATTAGATTGCTGAACTGAAACCGACCTTGCTATTTATAACATTGCAATGTTGTCATAACAACTCCTGTAACTACTGCCATGTTATTAAGCTGATTAGTGTTGAAGAAGCCCCTTGGTATCCCATATTTACTCAAAATACAGAAAAGTTAAATATCCCAGATTATATTTTTCCTTTCTGCTATGCATTGTTCATTCTTTTTACTTTTAACTGTGACTAATAATAGAGACGTCCACCGCTGCATGGAAAAAGCACTTTCCTTCACTTTCATTGTGTGAGACACAATTTGTGCTGCTTCAGGTCTACAGTGCCTCATATTTGTTGACTGTAATTGCATGTGTCCATGAAAAGATACAAACGTGCCTGAATATGGTTCACATCTCGATTGCACTGGGAACTCTAGATAGTGTGTTTCAGGACAAGAGGAAACATGATTGTCAGCTTCTCATTTTAGATTGATATTAGGAACTCCGATGATCCAGCCGTTTATTGCCCTCTCCTTTGAAATAATAACTTGGGCGTCAAGGACAAATGTTAAGAACTGGCACAAATTCCTGAGATTTGCGAAACGTTTTCACATAATTTTTTAGACCATATTCTGTGCTCTGCGCCCTTCAACTCTCGAAGCTTTTAATTATTTGCAGGTTAACTTTTGGGGACCCCCCCCCTTCCCTGCCACAATAACATTTGTAATCAATACAGGGTTTCTCCGATTGCTTCATTCACAATAAGGGTGGTAAAGGAAATATTTCTAAAACTAGGGCAAATCTGAAAGACAATAGGCAAGAAAAAAAATGTAACCTTTCCCTTCACTATAATGTTTGTTACCGTTGGAGCCTATGCACTAAGCATCTAACATAGATTTTTTTTTGGTGTCAAATTGACACCTGGAAATCAAACATGATATTGCGCTTGTGTGCATCTGTACTAGTTCTTTCAAAGCTAAGTCTGTCTCACGTTTTAATCTGGTGTGTAACTGTTACATACGCCTATAATATACAGCATATTATCTGTAACTGTGCATGCAATGTCTTGTATATAATGTATACCCTGTTCACTTATTTAACCATGTATTATTTGTCATCTTAACTCATATGCCCAGGACATACTTGAAAACGAGAGGTAACTCTCAATGTATTACTTCCTGGTAAAACTTTTTATAAATAAATAAATACATCGTCTCCCCTCCCCGCCCCCTTATTGTGCACCTTAAGTTTCCAATATGGATTTAATCAGATGTATTGGCGGAAACAACTGTGATGCGGATGACACCCAGATGTGAATGCTATGCACTAACAAAATTTGTATCCGAGTGCCAATTGTTTTGTTTTTTTTAACCTGCATCAAAATCGTCTACCAGAGTGAGCCCTAAAAAGAACTGTTACTAGGGTTGGAGCAGAAGGAAGATGCTATGTATCAACCAAAAAGGTTATAGGTTGGTGAAAAATTGGGCACTCATGATAACTGCAAACAGCCGGGATACAAAGAAACAGCGCTCACACGGGCATGCTCAATATATTAATATGTCTCAAAATATTTATCTAGTCAGATCAATGTTTCGCTGCTATAGCTTTGCGTTCCTCCATAGGTAGGACCGAAAGTTGATCTGACTATCAATATATTGGCTATCAATTGAAATGTCTACATGAGTGCCTCTTCTTTTTACAATCAACATATAGGTTAAGATTTTTTTTTAAATATATGTAGTATGGCTTTTATAAATAATATTGCACTAATAATTGAGATTTTCTAATGCTAGTTACAAAAAATAATGTACACTTTTCCCATGGATTAGAGGCCAAAATAACTTTGATAAATAAACCTCATTGTACTAACATATTTTTTCAAATTTGTGTTTCATCAAAAATGTCAGTGCTAAAATGTAATACAAAGATAAAATAAAACGTGTGTCGTATTATGAAGACCTTATACAGTACCTAAGACGCAGAATTTGTTGTTTGAAATTATGTTTCATGTACAATACCTGATTGATACAATTTACATTAAAACAGAATTGTGTGTTTTTTTAGTTATAGCTGCTATTGCTATTAGTTAAAATCCAATATTAAAGTAATATTATGCATGATAGCCACACTTTGAAAATAATACATTTATGAAACTATATAATGAAACATCAATGCTGCATCATATATACATTTTTGTTTTGTTACACAGTAACTTCATTCTGCGCTAAAACTATTAGGAGCCTTTTTAGTGTTCATTCCAAGTTTAAACTTGGTGGACCATTTTGAAGCACTTTCTCCTTTTTTTGCCGCGCTGAAATATTCTTTTTTTTTTAGTACATATCATTTACACCTGTACGCCAAGCAATCCAATTCTGAGCGCTAAAAACAGATGTATTTATTTTTTTGGCACAGATGGAGAAATTGGCTCCTAGCACATACAGTAAGTGCACATAAGCGCAATTGAAATTTAGTACTTGTAGAATTGTGCCAATCTTTCTCTAACAAAGCCATTGGCACACATTAGTGCGTAAGCCCCCAAATGTGCCGATGTGTGTTTTTCAATTGCTTTAATAAAATAAAGTTTAATATTGGTTGGAGTTGGAGTTTAGTACTTGCTATTGTAACGCTAGGTTTACCAATTTTCATACATTGCTGGTTTTGTCCTGACCCTGAATTAGAAAGTCGATTTGAAACTGGAGTACTCTTCAGGGTGATGATATGCTGAATTATTAGCAATCACTTTATATTCTTTCAGTTGTCACTAAGTATAGGATTCAAAAAGCAGTTGTTGACCTTACTCTCTATTATTGTAACTATCAGCAGCTCCCTCACCCCCACCACCTGTTCTCAACTCACACTATTTTATTCACTAATAGGAAACAAACATAGAAAGGGAATTTCTATCAAAGTCTCCCGGCTGTAAATAAGGGGGTACAATCTACAGTATACTGCACTAAATTTATCAAAGAGAAAAATCCCATTGGTTTCAATAGGAAACATTTGTCTTGTTACATTTGCTGCAATTCCCCACCCCTCCCCCTAGTTTGTCAGCCAGTAGACTTTGATAAATTACACCCTACAAAAGCTATGCAAGAGGCCACTAGAAGTGCTTTCTAATGTATCAGTCCATAACAGCTAGTACAGATCCCATGTGACAAATGATCTATCCACGTTTCTTGCTACTAATGATATCAATCATGCAGCAAAGGCACCTGCGCTTGTTATCACGGTTGTCGTTGTCATTATGCAATGACATCACCACGTTAGGCTCCAGTGCAGAAGAGGCCTGTATGTAGAATTTGTTAGTAAGATATGATGGTGTTTTACGACATTATATGTTTGTAAATTTTAACCTTGACAAGGGCCCACCTAAATACTGTACGGTGCTGGTGGTTTTGTACATTTATTTCTGAAATGAATTGAGTGTGTCTGTGTTGTTTGTTATTTTGGTATATTTAGTTATTTAGGGGATTTATATTACACAATTACACTTTCATTCATTTTTATGGGGGTGGGGGTTGTTGTGTCCAACATGCTTCTATTACCCATACAGTCCCATAGTACTGTGCGGCCATCACGGTCACCTTCAATTGTAAATCACAAACTCTACCTCAGCAGTCCCGTAACATAAAAGGGCGGAAATTACGCGTTTTCATATTATATATATATATATATATATATATATATATATTTGTGCCATCGTCAAAATACTATTGTAAACTTTTACACTGCACTGCAGGGTATTATGAGGGTACAGAGTAACCTCCCAGTTTACTCCTAAGTATTAAAAGTTATGATGAACTACCCTGATAGAGACAAAGAAAACATCCAATGAGGAAAATTAGCAGTGCAGGAATGGGCCAAGGCACAAAAAGGTTAAAACAATTAATTAAGTGGCATACGGACAAAACAAATGGGCAAAATAATCTCTAACGCGTTTCGTGCTGGTGCACTTTGGCAAAGAGTATTACACCACCAAGCTGTGAGTACCCCATTTACTTCATCAATTTTATCTGCAACACCCACCTCACTGTCGGGCAGGGGGTCGCCAGTCTGTTTATTGAGAGGGGACTTTACAGCCTGTCTACAACTGTCAGGTTTGCTCATTCTCTCATAGGACTTTAACCAATCAGGGGTACTCACTTTATCAATTATAGCCGCTGTTGGTGTATGTGATAATATCCTCCTGATTCATCTATCAAGAAGTGCTGAATTATCAATAGCACGGATTATGCCTCTACATTGGCTCAGTAGCACTGCCCTTTCAGGATACTCATGTTTCACCTGTCTACCCTGATAGAGAAACTTCTATAAGGATAATGAAAAAATAAAGATCAACTGACCCATGTAAACTTCAGCAGGATGAAGGAGTGGACAAGCAGATTTTGCAAATAAAGATGGGGTTATTGTGCCATTGCGAAATGACATTTTGTCAGCAGCATGTAACCATGTTCAAGGTAGTGCTTTGGTATAATACAAAACAATGCACATATATGTATATATATAAAATAAAGTACCTTACCCCCTCACTCTCTGTGTCACGTGTTACAGCTGAGGCCCTGGAGTCGCCTATGGGAGGAATTATTTTGTGGAAAGAAACCATCAGGCCCAGAACCACAGAGCTCTATCATTTACTTAAAGATGCATTACTTTACGTTAATGCATCGCTGAGTGCTAACAGCTATCTTGAAAGCTTAACCACACAGGGGTATTTTTAGCCTTAACTGCACTTACAATAAAGGACGTTAGTGCGAATGATATGCAAAAGAGGTGTGCCCTGTAACATGCATATCCGCCGAGCTCTGTTATAGATAACGCGGGGATTTAACGTTACGAGCTAAAGCTAAAGGTGGCGTTACTCCCATCCAGACCCTGAAATAGCTCTAACAGGGTCGGGACTAAGTGTAAGACCACAGCTAGGTATGATGTAGCTATCATAGTGTTATTTACTGAGGTTTTTTTCTCATCTGTCTTTTTTTTTTTTTAAACTTTAATTAAACACCTTTTCAGTGTCTGGATGGGAGTAATGCCACCTTTGGGTAAGACAGACTTAACGCCATGTTATTTTAAGCTAACGTAAGGCATTGCTAACTTACTGTAACATTGTGTTAAGCCTACAGTATGCTAATGCGACATCTAACGGACGTTGTTTCTGCATATAATTAGCTTTGCGGATTAATCTCAGGGAACATAGCGTCTATTACGGAATGTAACAGCACATTTTGAGCACTGTGTTAAGGGAGTTCTGTGGATTTGTGCCGATATTTTCTTGCTGTGGAAGATTTGATACATTGAGTGTCTACTCCAAGGGTGTGTAAACTGGGGGGCAGTGGCAGGAGAAGAGGATGGAGGACCGCCAGAGTGGTGCAAGGTGGCAGAGGAGTTGGACGGTGGGAGAAAAGCAGGGCGGGAGAGGAGGATGTCCGGGGAGAAGTGTGCCCCAGAGGTTCAGCCCTGAAGTCTTCACTGACATCCGGTGTCTGCCGCTGCTACAGCATTCTCCTCTACCATCCTGTTTCAAGTTCGCTCCCGCTCTGCCACTGCTCTGCTCTTCTCCCGCAGTCCTCTTCCACCGAAGCCAGGTAGGCATTGTTGAGGGGGTGAGAGGAGGAGGGGAGGGGTAAAATGAGGACAAGAGGGGTGAGATTTGGAGATATAGGAGATGAGAGGGTGAGAGGAAGGGGGGTGAGAGGATGAGGAGGGGGGTGAGAGGATGAGGAGGGGGTGTGAGAGAGAATTAAGAAGGGGTGAGAGAAAGAGGATAAGGAGCTTCAGTTGTCTGGCTTCAGTTTCTTTCATGACGTCACATTTAAAAAAAAAGGGGCACAGGGTTTCACTGCCAATCAGATGGCGTGTGAACCATTTCCCGACCAAAAGTGATGTCACAGGCCATATTTAAGTTCATGACGTCTCATTTAAGCTCAAGAAGCCGACGGGTCAACAGCATAGATTTAACATGGGGTTATTGGATTAACAGATGAAGATAAAGACAGAAGATAAAGAAAAGCAAGAAATAATCACAGATGAAGAAAGAAGAAGACGATGGAAGATTAAAGAAAGAAGAATTTTGTTATCTGTCCTGGATCTTCGCAGTGGATGGTGTTGGATTGTGTTTCGTGACGTCACGGTACGAGAGTTCAGCGATTCCCTGGGATTCGGAGGGCCAACGCTTCTAAAGGTAAGATAAATATTGAATGTTTGTACTTTTATTTTTACAGGTTTTTTGATTGGATTTTTCTTTTTTTATGTTTTTCATTGCCCATTGACTGCTAATGTATTAATCTGTGCCTGTTTAGGGTACAGATGAATACAGTGGGAGCCAATTCTTTTTTTGGCAAATGTATTTCTTCTAGTGACTATTTCTTTTTATTGTTTAGATTAAATTGATTTGAATTGTGATGGCTTTTTTTTTTTTACAGATTGGTTAGTGATTTTATTTAATGATGTATTTTGGTGGCTACAGGTTTCAATTAATATGTTGGTGAAACGAAGAAAAAGGCAGAGCACTACATCTTCATTTCTCCATTATGCAGAGAACACGCTTCCCAAAGTAATGAAAAATGTATTGAATCAGGGATACAGACACAGACATGTAGGCCTCTAAACAGCACCTACGTGTTTCAGGCTAAAAAAGCCTTTATCAAGGTAGCTAGAGGACACTTACCAGACTGTTTAAATACTGAGGTTTGGCGCTGAGCAGTCCCCTCAAATTCCTGGTTCGTTAGATGACGCGTGGTCTATGACATCAGCGTGCAAACATCGGTATTCAAAACAATGAAAATTTATTTACAAATGTTATTAACAAAATGAACAAACTGGTAGTGTCCTATAAGCAGTGATTTTAAACAACAGACAAGACATTTAAACACTGAGTAAGATAATAGAGCACTTATACTTTTTAAAAAAAAGGAAAAATCTTACACATGATTCCTTAGAAAGAATAAAAACAAATCAACTGAAAAAACGGTATCTGTATGTTTGAAAAGGCCATTTTTTAATGTGAAGCCTATTTTTATGTAGCAGATAACCTGGAAACTGCACAATTAACTGAAAACTAGATATGAATTATTAAGTAGCAGTTCCATTAATCTGGTTACCGTCTTTACGTATCACAGGAACTTGGAATTCATTCCACGAAGAGACGGTCTGTGCGACAAGCGAGGTGGGCTCTCTTCTTCACAAGATTTCAGTTCCACATCTCATACCGCCCCGGCTCCAAGAATGGGAAAGCTGACGCCTTGTCACGGTTATTGCCTAATCCTTGTTCAGATAAAGAGCAAGAAGAAACTATTCTTCCAAAGAAACATTTTCTGGGCGTTACGTTTTCCGCCAATCTCCTCACACGAATTAAGGTAGCCTACTCAAACTACTCTTTTCTTAATAAACCTCCACCGGAAGCTGAACTATTTCTATGTGACGGCCTGTGGAACTATAAGGACCATCTGTTCATCCCTGAAGAGGTAAGGTTAGATGTGCTCCAATTAATGCACCTGACCTGCTGGTCACCCTGGTGTTCTCAAGACACAGGAATTGTTGTCCCACTCTTTTTGGTGGCCCAAATTAGCACAAGATGTTAATAATAATAATAGCATGTTTTTGTATAGCGCTGCTAGTTTTACGTAGCACTTTACAGAGACATTTTGCAGACTCAGTCCCTGCCCCGTGGAGCTTACAATCTATGTTTTTGGTGCCTGTAAATGTGCATATAAGGGGGGACTCCATTTTGATTGCTGGATAACCATTTTTCTATAACTATTCTGTACTAACGTTTAAGTCTCAGGAACTAATCACATGCCATATGCAATTGTGCTGTGCAGGCAGGTCTGAGAAATGTGACTTGACCTGTCACCTAATTATCTTTAGATGAACTATGTTTGTTCAGACTTATTCAGACTTATTTTTGCCCTGTGGAAAACAGGAACTTGTCTTCAGCCGTACCGGGCATAAGTTACACAACAATGCATTTCACAATATACTGCCATTTCCTTAGCGGCCTCCTAAATCGGTATTGAGCCCCTTTCTCAGACCATAAATTGTCTAACTGTCATTTTGCTGATATAGACAGACTGGGAAGTAAAAGGGGAAGTATGTTCTCATATCTGTGCTATTTTCTATGCTCAAGTTTGCTATATAAACCGGCTGTAGACCTTCAATAAATGAGAGAACAGTTTTCTGACAAAGCTTCCTTGGTGGTTGTCTGACTCAATTACTGTCTTCTCCCGAGCTCGTCCGCCATTTTGTTTTCCCAGATCATCAGCGCTATAAGAGTGGGTTAAATCCTCCGGAGGTTTGAAGTCATCTCGAGTCGGGCAGACGGTGTATTTTCACGCTAAGACGTTGGAGAATACAAAAGGGCACTATTTATTTTCATGGTGTCGGAAGTTGGGAAAGAAGCCACATTCGGGGTAAGCATACAAGATATATATTTTATCTGTATATTATCCGTCTGTGTCTCCTTGCCCAAAGAGCCCATAAGGTTTTAAGGTTTAGAAGTTTTTTAGAGTTACCGCTGCACCGGATGATTCAAGGTTAAGGAAAAACCATAGAGACACTTGAGTAAAGGACTCAAAGTGAAGTCAGGATTACATGAATCCTTGACAGAAGTATATACACAGGGTTATAGTCCCTGTTGAGAGATAGGAACAAGCGATATAGTTGGGTATCTGCTTGAAAAACTCTTACAGTGTCTGTGGGAAAAGTGTATTTTTTTTTTAAGGGGGGAGGAGGATTGTACGGGATTTTTAAGGGATTTTTTTCTTTTTTCTGTATTATTGTGCATGGGCATGTCGTTATATATATAAAATAAGATATATAAGACATATAAAGTGCTAAGTATATATAAGTGCATAAGTATATAAGTGCTGAGTCTATCTGTGCGTAAACATATACAAGATAAGTATATCAGTGCGTAGGATATATAAGTGCTGAGTATATAAGTGCTAAGTATATAAGTGCTAAGTATATAAGTGCATGATATTACGCTGTGTTGCCCATATCTTTTTACAGTGCAAAACGAGCTTGATTTTGGTTATTTTAATCAAGTGTGTATTGTATTGTCTAAATGATGGGAAGGTAGTTTTGCCGCATTTCATATGATAATGATAAAAGGATTATGTTTGGGTGGAGATCCTGAATGGCTATGGTTTCAGCCTGATCCCGAGTGGGACATGCATTATATGGCACTATGTGGCCGCATTTGGGTAAAAGTTGCACCTCACATTGATGAGGCAAGACGAAACAAAGCCCCAAAATGTGATGAGCCAATTTGGCCACCACCGCCCGATAATCTCACTACAATGTATTCCCAAGCCCCTAATGCACCCCCACAGGAGTTTCTACCTCCTGATGTGTTACCCCCACCGCCACCGCCTTGTGTGATGTTACAAGTACCCCCATATAGTCCTATCACACCTGTGCCACTATTTTCCAAGTTTTGATCCTAACATGTTGGCAGCGTTATCACACTATGCTGCAAGTCATCACCCCAAACCTCCTGCATCCGTACGCAGGGAGGAGAGTAATGGCATTTGCCCACAGCCCTCTCTACCCACCTATGTGGAGTTGAGAGACGATGCAGAATCAGAGGTGGCACACCTATCTGAATCTGAGCATCATAAGTCGTCCTGTAAAGAAAGCCCAAACAGAAAGCTTCCCAATGCCGTAAGCTCCACAAAATTTTCATCTCTCGTTTCACCCCCTGTCTCCAGGGAGAGTGAATGGGAAGACGATACTTCAGATTCGTCTCATTCCGATATACCATCACCCCGTAACCAATTGCCTTTAAGAAAACTTAAAGAAACCACTGCTTCAGCAGGTTCTGTGACGTCTAAGTCATCTGCAGGAGCCAGCAATCATAGAGTTAAGGATTTTTGTGCTTCTGTAAGGGAACTAGCTGAGGAATTTAAAGAGGTATTGACTGATTCATGTGCTGTAACATTAACTCCCGCACATAGTAATGCCAAACCTGTCCTAGTTACACCGCAATCATCTGTTTTCATACCTAAAAATACTACTAGGAACGATTTTATTCGCACTGCTAAAAAAAAATACGCGAATATGAATCATTGTTAGCTGACACACAGGATTGTGCTGAGGCAGAGGTTGATTTGAGCATTGTTAAAACTGATAAGGAATATGCTGCAGCCTGTGTCAAAATTGCATCTTTTAAGTGCTGTCAACTGAATTTTTTTTATATATATATAACTCTCAAAATGCATATTTGCCCCCTGCCCCTATGGCATCGGGACAATTACCATTTCCATAGGTAGCCCCAATTTACCCCAGTGTCCCTGTTCTAAAAAAAAAAAAAAACCCTGATCCCTTAACCTTTCCTAGGTCACAGGCTCTGAGGCAGTCTCCGATAAAGAAGTTCTTATGGCTTCATGGGGAACCCGAAGCAATAGGCTCCCTAGACCACTCCCTATTGATATGCCTGCCAGGCAGATCGGTACGGATGGGGAAGAGACGGACTCTAGGCAGGAATTAACCCCTGTCAGGGACCGTTCATGGGACAGGGAAAAGTCACAGGATGAATCAGAATCAGACACTGACACTGTGGCACAGGCATATGCAGGTCTGTCAAACAACGCTAAAAAAAAAAAAAAAAAATGTGTTATAACTCCAAACTGCTGTATTTATATTTAACATAACGTAAGAAGAAAAAAAAAAAAAAAGAGCAGAGAAGCTAAGAAAGCAAGGGAAAAGAAAGGACAGGAAGTGCTATGATTGTAAAGAGACAAGATATTTTTCCAGTAATTGCAAACCAGCCCCTAAGAAGGGAACCAGAGAATTTTTTTTAGTAGAATATTCTTGTCTAAATTCAGACGGGTCTTTCCCGCCGGTATTGAGAATCTCAAGTATTGTAAATCTTAGTGGAAAATATGTTTTGTGTGTAAATTCAAGGTAGGAAAATTAGTTTTTCCCCAGAATGTTTTATTAAATTTTATAAATATGGTAAAAAGGTTGATTGAGTAATCCCTGTGTGCTTGTATAATCTGAGTGAATCCTAACTATGTGAAAGTTTTATGTGCATTGAATAATATGAATGTCGGTTTATTGTATATATACAATTATTATCTAGGTACTTGCAAGTGTTTCTGAAATAAGAACATAATTAATTGCTCATGTTAAGTTTAAATTTTAAAGGTGAGAAACACCCCCACTAAAACGCAAACTAATCAATAATGGGAAAGGGAGAGTTTGACTGGTTATAGAGAAAAGGACAAAAAATGGGCAAATGTCAGAAAAAAAGGAAAAAAAAAATTATAATTCAGCCCGGTCACTGGTATATTTTGAGGATTTATTCGTTCTGGCCAGACGATGATTTCTTAAAACCAGAAAGACATCCTTTTCCAACTTCTCTATTTCCATGACAAGAGAGAGAGAGGGAGAGAGAGAATCAGAATAGCAGCCCAGATAGCCCCCCTTCTCCAGTTGTAAAAAATGTGCGGAGATACATTTGAGACACGAAAATTAACCGAAGCTCTGTAGCTACAAATTAGGTTTAACTGTTTTATTAATATAGTTTGCGAGCAGGATCAAACAGTTTTGCATTGCCTTGTCTTGGTAATTTTTGTTGTATTATTTTTGTTTCTTTTGTGTGTCACATTTTATTCTCTTATCAGGCCGTGTGAGGAGCTGCATTTTTAGATGTCCCAAATTATATTGTAATGTAATTAACAGTTTTTTTTTCTTATCTATTTTGTTCCAAGGTTTTGGCAGGATGCCCAGAAAGCTATTTCAAGCTTGTTCCAATCCGAGAAAAAAAAAAAAAGTTTTTAAATCTGTGTCTATAATTTCTTATATTACAGGATGTTTCTGTCAGAAGACAATAGTTGCTTATATTTATATTCAGTAGTGTTTTCAGTGTTTTTAATGCAAATTTTATACCCAAAGGATTCAAGTTAGTTTAACTACAGATCAAACAACAATAGTTAGTTATGTTTTGAATGCTGTTATCCTTTCTGTAATATTGTTCATATATAAAATTATGTGAACAAAGGAGGGGTATTATTGCTGTTTATCATATAGCTGTCTATGCCCAGAAGTTAGATGGGTTAGTGCCCGGGATGAACGAAATCTGAAATTATTATTATTATTTTTAAGAATAATGCTGAGTGCCTTTTAAGGTTGGCAGTGTGCTCGGCACTTTTCAAAGAAATTATATTACAAGTAATTAGTTTGGAGTTCTATACAGAATTATTTTAGCCATTTTTTTTTTCTTTTGGTTTGGCAATAGCTGAGGCACCAATTTGAATGAATTTATATTGTAGCAAGGTCAAGACCACAGTGACTGTGTAGTAAAACAATTAGTAAGTATTGTATGCAACTGATATATTTTTGAGTCTCTCTAGGCACATGTCAAAGTTGAAAGTGCACCTACGAGAGATGGGTTAATGGTCAAGCATTTCCTACGCAAGAACGTTCTTCATCCCAGATGAAAAGGCGCTACTACTACTATTAAAAGTACTACTCATCACCACTACAGCAAATAAAGTGGCAGAGGTCTCTTTTTGGATCCACGTTACGCATATGAAACTTATCCCAGCACCACCCACAGTTGCTTCAATCTACACCGTATCCAAAGTGGAAAAGCCTAGAGACACAGCCAAAATTCCAGGCCTCAACATATGAACTTTGAACTTTTTAATAATCTTTTTTCTTTACAGGTTTTGTTATTTTAATTATAAATGTATAGTCTATTAGGTTTTTGTAAATAGTGTGCACACAAAGACGATAGGGTAGGAACAGGTATATTTTGTTTAGTAATTGTTATTTTATTTTTATTGATTTGTGTATAGCATATATGCACACCTTTTGTCACACAATGGAATCCTAGTAAACAAAGCCCATATTTTATGTATAATATAATCCAATATACTATCTATATTCAATAGGTTGCACCCCAGGAAAAATGAGTGTTATATTTAACCCCTTGAGAAAAAGACAATATGATATAAGACATTTGTAGAACCATCTATAAGAAATTGGTTACGAAGGGTGTAGAAATAAGAGTTTGCCCTAGGGAAGATAGAACATTACCCTGCAACTAGAATAGTTTATGTTATTTGGGGAAAATAGTCCAGTGTTTAAAGGTAGAGATGACGGATGGGATTTGTTGGGACTTGGTGGTTGGATTAGTTCTCTGGAAGCGAAGCTATTGGATGCTTTTGTGTGTGTGTCTGTCCTACTCATCACTCTCTATGTATGTGTCATATGCAGTAAACTTTGATCAAGAAGTGCGTTGCACCCCCACCGACGCTATGCCTCTTTCCGGTGATGTCAGCAGTCCCCCAGAAGAAGAGACCGAGAAGAAATCAACTGTGCCGATATAATGGCCGAAAAAGAATGACAAGGCACAATTGGACAATCTCCTGGTCCAGCAGGACTATGCAATGGTTAACTGTTCTTTAAATAGACTGTCTCTAAAGAATAAGAGGGGACTAAGAAGATTGGATATGAGGCTATGAGGAAAGTGGGAGGTCACCCAGAGGCGTGTGTCAGCCACAAGGAAAGGATCATAAGTCAGCCATTTTTTACCATAGCAGCCATTTTGCTGTTTTGCCATTCTGAATAAATGCAGTATGAAAGATGCGTGCAAGATGGATATTTGTGCAATCGCTCCCGGTAGAAATTAGCCCCCACCAATTTTCACAAATTTTAGCCGCCATAATGTGCTAGTAGTTACAGAAGAGCAGTGTGAATAGTAATTTAGAAATTGGTAATAGGTTTTGTAGTAATAGTCAACTTGGTAAACAGAAAAGATATCATACCAGCCACACCGATATATATCTCTCTACAAACAAGAACTCCTGTGGCCATATATATATATATATATTTTTATTTTCTTCGGACCCCCAAAACCTGCACCACTATTTCAGTACGACAAAGTATATCAACAATATCAAAAACAATATAGTAGTTGTTAGGTTATGGACCCACGACAAAATGAGGGAAAGAGAATTGTTATGGGACTGATATTTATCGTTTGCATATTTGTAGTATTAGTTGTTATTATTTCATGTTACAAATTTATGTGTTTATCTTTATGTAAAATGATTATGCCTTTTGGTAAGTCAGTTGATCACACAAATGCATCACTGAACGTTAATACCCCCATTCACAATTTCCCAAATATGATACATAACTCTGGACCTACTGCCACTAGAGTCCAGATACCTTTGATGGATTATGATAACATTCAAATCCAATACGAGACCCCCATATCCTAGAGGTTAATTGTCATTTTGTGATGACAAAAGGGGGGATTGTAAATGTGCATATAAGGGGGGACTCCATTTTGATTGCTGGATAACCATTTTTCTATAACTATTCTGTACTAACGTTTAAGTCTCAGGAACTAATCACATGCCATATGCAATTGTGCTGTGCAGGCAGGTCTGAGAAATGTGACCTGACCTGTCACCTAATTATCTTTAGATGAACTATGTTTGTTCAGACTTATTCAGACTTATTTTTGCCCTGTGGAAAACAGGAACTTGTCTTCAGCCGTACCGGGCATAAGTTACACAACAATGCATTTCACAATATACTGCCATTTCCTTAGCGGCCTCCTAAATCGGTATTGAGCCCCTTTCTCAGACCATAAATTGTCTAACTGTCATTTTGCTGATATAGACAGACTGGGAAGTAAAAGGGGAAGTATGTTCTCATATCTGTGCTATTTTCTATGCTCAAGTTTGCTATATAAACCGGCTGTAGACCTTCAATAAATGAGAGAACAGTTTTCTGACAAAGCTTCCTTGGTGGTTGTCTGACTCAATTACTGTCTTCTCCCGAGCTCGTCCGCCATTTTGTTTTCCCAGATCATCAGCGCTATAAGAGTGGGTTAAATCCTCCGGAGGTTTGAAGTCATCTCGAGTCGGGCAGACGGTGTATTTTCACGCTAAGACGTTGGAGAATACAAAAGGGCACTATTTATTTTCAGTGCCTGAGGCACAGGGAGATAAAGTGACTTGCCCAAAGTCACAAGGAGCTGACATCGTGAATTGAACCAGGTTCCTCTGCTTCAAACTCAGTGCCAGTCAGTGTCTTCACTCACTGAGCCACTCCTCTCTAAAATGTTAAAGACTATGTCCTCTCCTGAGACCTGTGCTAGGTCCAAGACTCCTCGAGCATCGCCTGTGGGTTTGCTACAGCCTCTTCTGTTTCCTACTCGTCCTTGGGGGTCCATATCAATGGACTTCATTGCTGCACAGAATCTCCCTTCAGCAGACCAGACAGCCAAGTCGATCATGAAAGAGATATTCCGGCTTCACAGGGCTCCAGATGAGATCATATCTGATAGAGGGTGCAATTGACTTCAACATTTTGGAGGACTTTCTGCTCCTCTCTAGGAATTCATTTAAATTTATCGTCTAGCTATCATCCACAATCCAATAGCCAGACCGAAAGGACCAATCAGACATTGGAACAATACTTACAATGTTTTGTTTGCCATCTCCACGATGACTGGATTGATTTTCTACCACTAGCTGAGTTTTCATACAACAAGTCACATCATTCATCGATACAGAAGAGTCCCTTCTTCTCAAATTTTGGATTTCATCCAACTTTTATTCCTCTTTTCCATCTTCGGGCCCCATTCCGGCAGTTACAGAGAAACTTGAGATTCTGTGAGACGTCCAGGAGACCCTCAAAGAGACACTTTGTGAGGTTCAAGTAAGGTACAAAAGAGCAGCAGACCAACATCGCAGACCCTCCTCAAAATTTAACGTTGGGGATAAGGTCTGGCTTTCTATGAGAAATCTAAGATTAAAGGTTTCAACCATTAAATTGGGACAAAAATACATCGGTCCATTTCGCATATCAGCACTAATAAATCCAGTGTCCTTTAGATTAGAGCTTCCAGAGGCCATTAAAATACACCCTGTTTTTCATACTTCCCTGCTGAATCCATTCCGTGAGAATCCGTTTCCTGTCTGGAAACTTCTTCCTCCTGACCCTGTCTTTGTGGATAACGAAGAGGAAATCATTGTGGAGAGAATTTTGGACTCTAGGTTACACCGAAGGAGACTACAATACCTGGTCCACTACGGGGGCTATTGCCCATAGGAGAGGTCCTGGGAACTCAAAGAGTTCGTAGTTACTCCACGACTTGTCGGAGCCTTCCACCGGAGATATCCAGACAAGCTTTGAAGGATCGTCCGGAGAACGCTCTTGGTAGGGCGGAGTAATGTTATGTTCTAGCCTGCAGTACTCTTGCTTATCCACTGGGACTGCTGCTATTCTGCTAGCTCTCTCAAAGAACATTCCAGACCCTAAAACCTGACACCCTGTCTGTCAGTGCCTGTTTATACTGGTTCCTCCAGCTCTTGCAAGGTTCCAGTGTTTGCTGCTGCTGGTGCTATTGTCCTGTTCCTGTCACCTCGTTGCTGACATCTGCTTGTGACCCCGACTACGCTATCTGCCGCCTGCCTCTGTTGTGACCCCGACCACGGTCCCTGCTGTTCCTGCCACTGGGATCCTCTCCAGCCAAAGATCAACCCTTGACACCCCCAGATACAATAATCACTACCCACAACCCCAGATACAATAATCACTACCCACAACCCCAGATACAATAATCACTACCCACCCCCCAGATACAATAATCACTACCCACCCCCCAGTAACAATAATCACTACCCACACCCCCAGATACAATAATCACTACCCACACCCCCAGATACAATATTCACTACCCACACCCCCAGATACAATAATCACTACCCACACCCCCAGATACAATAATCACTACCCACACCCCAGATACAATAATCACTACCCACACCCCCAGATACAATATTCACTACCCACACCCCCAATAACAATAATCACTACCTACACCACCAGATACAATAATCACTACCCACACCCCAGATACAATAATCACTACCCACACCCCCAGATATAATAATCACTACCCACACCCCCAGATACAATAATCACTACCCAAATCCCCCAGATACAATAATCCCTACCCACACCCCCAGATACAAAAATCACTACCCACACCCCCAGATACAAAAATCACTACCCACACCCCAGATACAATAATCACTACCCACCCCCCAGATACAATAATCACTACCTATCCCCCAGATACAATAATCCCTACCAACACCCCCAGACCCAATAATCACTACCCACACCCCCAGATACAAAAATCACTACCCATCCCCCAGATACAATAATCCCTACCAACACCCCCAGACACAATAATCACTACCCCCCCAGATACAAAAATCCCTACCCACAACAACAGATACAATAATCACTACTAACTGCCCCAGATACAATTATCACTATTCACTGCCCCAGACACAATTATAACTACCCAACCCCCCCAGATACAATAATCACTACCCACATCCCCAGATACAATAATCACTACCCACACCCCCAGATACAATAATCACTACCCACACCCCCAGATACAATAATCACTACCCACGCCCCCAGATACAATAATCACTACCCACACCCCCAGATACAATAATCACTACCCACGCCCCCAGATACAATAATCGCTACCCACACCCCCAGATACAATAATCACTACCCACACCCCCAGATACAACAATCATTACCCACACCCCCAGATACAATAATCACTACCCACACCCCCAGATACAACAATCACTACCCACACCCCCAGATACAATAATCACTACCCACACCCCCAGATACAATAATCACTACCCACACCCCCAGATACAATAATCACCTCCTTTAGCATTCTTCTGGCTCCCTCTACTGCTTTCACATACAGAAGTCACCCAGGAGGAATTCAATTGTTTGTGTTTTGTGGTATCTTTTTAATAGATAATAAACACACAGATGTGTGTGAGGTGTTAGGACCTGCTAACGGTCATGCCTTGAAAGTGGCAGCAGGCTTAAGACGCTTTGGTCAAAGGGTTAAACTAAATTACCTTTTATCAAGAGAATATATAGATATTGCACTGTGTATTTTTGTCACGTTGGAAGTAGCTTTGGGCATCTTTGTTTGTTTTTTTTGTTGTATCTTTTTAATAGACCCACATAAGGTGTTTTCCATAAGAATAGTAGAATTCATTGTTCTCTATGGGGTAATAGCACCCCCTTCCTCACAAGGTACCTTAGGACCCAGCTTGTCAGTATAGGTCTTATAGAAATCTCAGGTATGCTCCTTTTTAAACACAGGTGTGTCTCCACTTGTTGTTTGGAGGGTGGGTTGAATGGATATCAATATAGACCTTGGGACACATGCAACATAGGTTTTCTCTTGCTACATCTGTAATCTTCTGAACCTGTGTGTAATCTCAATGACACAAAACTGCTACATTAATTTATGATTAACATTAACACTAACAAATGTAATATGCTATGATGAAACAGCTCTGCAACTGCAGGAGAATAAATTGCTTGGCTGAACTCTGATACACAATTAAACTAATCATGAATAGATGTTGCAGGAAATGAGAAGTTGTTTAAATGAATTAAGGGAATTATTAAGAGAGGAAATGGCAAGTGACCAAGACTAAACATGTTTAATGTGGATAAAGAATTAAGTAAGGAGAGCAGATTGGCTGATGTTAGGACATTGTGTTTAACTCTGGGGATCGGTGTATGATGTGTACATTCTCACTTACTATAGGAATCAAAATAGAACTCTTCAATTAAAAATAAAGACATTTCTTCTTTCATGCACCCGTTTCTGGCATAATATGACCGTTATTTTAAACTAGGTATATATTTTTTTTTAACCCCCTCTTGTCCCATCTACAAGTAGGGGGTTACTGGAAAGACGGAAAAAAACGAGCCTCAGGAATAGCGAGCCTTGGGGCAGCTTCCTAATCGTGTAGCCTGACATTTTCCAGGTCTTTATCTTTCTCTTTGAACACTGGCACTGTGTACATGGCACCGTGAAACCATGCAGCCTACCGTTTAGTTAGCCTGCAATATATTTCAGACCATTGTTTCTTAAACTGCTTTAGCTGCCAAATGGTTAATCTCATGTTGCCACTAGTTATAATGTCTGCATTAGCTGTGGTCCAAGTTGCATATCTAGCCTTAATTAAATAAGCATGTGTCCTTGTGGATTGCTTGCAAATTAGGGTCAGTTAGTCTCGTGTGTAGGTAGCTAAGGAACCTAATTTAGAACCGTCAAAATTAGTTGCCAACTGCAGGTTATTCGACTCCCCCTTGGGACTTGCTTCATGGAGAGTATGAAAATATCTCTTACCTGAATAGATTTCGCTAAACACATTTTACTAGGTAAGTATTATAGTATTAAACACTGACCTTGGACAAAAGAATTTGTTTCCAGGGACTCTCAACAGTTACTTCATTCTTTCTGTTGACCCATATATTGGATTTAATTACAGTGACTTCTTAGAGAAAGTAGAAGAGACAAAACTTTACTACCCCATTAGGGAATATCTTCCACTGAGGGATGTTTATTGTTACGATTCACTGCCTAAAATATTATGCTCGTAAAACTCAACTGCAACATCACTAACTGTGATGAGAGAGAGAGAGAGAGAGAGAGAGAGAGAGAGAGAGAGAGAGAGAGATATCACCCCTGCACTAAATGATATCAATAGTCGCCATAGTGTTGTAGTTAAGAGTACATGTTGGTTTGCTAAGTTGTTGTAAGTTAGGCAGATAACATTCATGGCCTCTAAAGACATTTATAAGGTTAAAGCTGCATCACTTTGCTAAATGTACTAATGCCATGGTAGTTGTGCCAGGCTCTGAGCCATCCTTGCAGGAGCATAAAGCTTGAATAACAGAGGCAGCTGGTGTGTGAGTTTCTTCAGTTACCCTGGTTGTGACCTTACTAAGTGCAACATACAGTAACTTATTCTCTCTACATAAGGTACAGTACATAAACTGACGAATACCCTTAAGCAGATACTGATTGTTCTGATAAGTTTCTAAAGTTTCATAGATCAATCCCAAACACCAAAACATTTTTCAGCAAGATTACAGGTGGAAATCTGGGACAGCGCCCAAACAGCGTTCATTTCCGAGTGAAACCCCTTGTTTTAGGTGTATTTCAGTTTATCTTATTTTTTTCTCTTTACAGCAGGTATATTTATTTTACAAAGGTGCTGTAACAAGGCTAAAGCAAAGACTTGAACACAGAAGAAAGCTCAGCGGGTGCTCTCTTTTATTCCTATGAAATCCGTCGGTACATGTAGGTGTTATAAAATACTGATTGATGCGGCAATTATTATTTTTTTAAATAAATGTTGCCCTTATTTCGTGAAATATTTTTTTTGTTCTGAAAAAGGGCTAACAGCAACTTGATACCTGACACGCAAATGTATATGTGAAACCCTTGTTAATAAATAGCTTGCCAGAAAGAAGGTTAACATGGTTTTTATTAAGAAAATAAAGTTATATCACACCTGAAAATGTTCTGCAAAGTAGCATTTATTTTTCAAATAAAGTCTCAAGTACACTCCTGACATCCATTTGTCAGGTGGATGGTTCTCAGCTAGACATTTCCTTCTTATACAGTAAAGCAGGAAAATAACCATTACAACAAATAGATATCTTACGCATGGGAAACATGTAAGTGCTTTCAATTAATTAAGAGAATGCAAATATAAATACAATGCACCATCAAGGAAGTACATATGTCACACAATACTTCATACTGTATATAATTCATTTAATCCCCTTTAATTGATATATAGTAAAAGTCTGAATATGCATATATAATTAATAACTACCATATATTATAAAGCCACTTTCCTGTTTAAACGTACTGAGGCAAAGGGGGGAAGGGAGTGGAGGAAGGGGAAGGGAGTGGAGGAAGGGGAAGGAAAGGTAGCCCTCACTACAGCTCATAAATTGAGTGCTACTATCAGGGGCCACTTTCCTGTTTTACTTACATGGTTTATTTTAGCCATAAATCCACTTGATGTCAGCTGGTTTTGAAGAGAAGGAGCTTTTCTCTCTAGATATTATACCCAATAAAGTTTTACGGTCGCAATGTACCATAAATATATGACACTTTTTATTTTCAATAACATGTCTAATCTGTTTAGCACAGGAATTAAATGGTTTAATAAAAGATGGTATCAATTCAACTTCCTTACTTATTTTCTATTTTTCTTTTTGCAACATATCAACTGTTTTTTGGGGTACTTTTTAAACCTGACCTTGAGCATTACTCAAAAGTTTCATATCATATAATTAATGAACATTTTAGATTATTTTTTAAAGAACGTTACATTACTACAATTACATTTAAACCGTAACAAGTGTCCATACACTTATACTTTTATGGTATGTGATGCATGGCAAAATTCATCTCTTAAAATAGTATTACCTGAAGTAGGCTTATTAAATGGATACATCTCACTCCCACCATTAGAACAAAAGAAATTAAGATCCAGAAAATGAATACTAAATGTATTGTATTCCATATTAAATGTAATATTATAAAGATTACAATTGACAATGTAAAAAGACAACTACATCCGAAGCAGATCCTGACCAAAGCATGATGACTTTGCAATATGGAAGAGCTTCATTGGTGATGTCATCATAACAGGGTTTATTAGAAAAACGAAATTAAATGAAGAAGTTCCACATAAACGGGTAAATTGTTTGATCATTGCTGTACCATGACGCGGAAGAAAAAATATCTTGATTAAATTACATAAGCCTATGGGTCAAAATGTAGGTTAATTTGTAACCATAGGCATGTATTCACTAGGTCCCCCAGTAAGGTCGCCCAATATCTTCCCCAATGGACCTACTTGGTGGCTCACTGAAGAATATGAATTTTAGACAATGAATAAAATGAAAGCATTTTAGGATTACTTCTATCTTCATATTCATCCTTATTAGGAACTCCCAAATCTAGAATTGGTTTAATTATGTCAGATTCTCTTTCTTTAAAGTTTCCAAATAATAAAGCATTAGTTGGAAAATAAAATGCAAATGTAGTGTATCATTGATAAATGTAATTACAGTACAGTGTTTGAAAATGTCTTTATTTTTTCAGCATTGCTAACGGTAATATATGCTTGGCTGCTCCTCAGAGCTGATTCATGTGGGACAGTGTGTGTGTGTGTGTGTTTGTGTGATGGTCAGTCTTTGTGTATTGTGTGTCTGTGCAGGTCAGTGGCTGTGTGTGTCTGTGCAGGTCTGTGTGTGAAGGTCAGTGGCTGTGTGTGTGTCTGTGCAGGTCTGTGTGTGAAGGTCAGTGGCTGTGTGTGTGTCTGTGCAGGTCTGTGTGTGATGGTCAGTGGCTGTGTGTGTCTGTGCAGGTCTGTGTGTGAAGGTCAGTGGCTGTGTGTGTCTGTGCAGGTCTGTGTGTGAAGGTCAGTGGCTGTGTGTGTCTGTGCAGGTCTGTGTGTGCAGGTCAGTGGCTGTGTGTGTGTCTGTGCAGGTCTGTGGGTGCAGGTCAGTGGCTGTGTATGTGTCTGTGCAGGTCTGTGTGTGCAGGTCAGTGGCTGTGTGTGTGTCTGTGCAGGTCTGTGTGTGCAGGTCAGTGGCTGTGTGTGTCTGTGCAGGTCTGTGTGTGCAGGTCAGTGGCTGTGTGTGTCTGTGCAGGTCTGTGTGCGCAGGTCAATGGCTGTGTGTGTGTCTGTGCAGGTCTGTCTGCAGGTCGGTGTGTGTTTATGCAAGTCGGTGGCTGTGTGTGCGTGCGTCTGTGCAGGTCTGTCTATGCAGGTCAGTGTGTGTCTGTGCAGGTCAGTGTCTGTGCAGGTCAGGGGTTGTGTAAGTGTCAGTGCAGGTCAGTGGCTGTGTGAGTGTCTGCAGGTCTGTGTGCAGGTCAGTGGCTGAGTGTGTGTGTGTGTGCAGGTCTATCTGTGCAGGTCAGTGTCTGTGTGTCTGTGCAGGTCAGTGTCTGTGTGTCTGTGCAGGTCAGAGAGAGAATAGGTGGGGGTAGAGAGAGAATGGAGGAAGAGGGAGAGAGAGAGGAGGATAGGGAGAGAGAATGGGGGGAGAGAGAATGGAGGAGGAAGGGGGAGAGAGAATAGAAGAGAGGAGTGAGAATGGAGGAGCGGAGGAAGAGGGAGGGAGAGAATGGGGGAGGGAAGGGAGAGAATGGGTGGGAAGGGGGAGGAAAAGGAGATAATGGTGGTGGGAAGGAGAGGGAGAATGGGAGAGGGAGAATAGGGGAGGGAAGGGAGAGAAAATGGGAGGGAGGGAGAGAGAATGGAGGAGGGAGAGAGAGAATGGAGAGAGAGAGAGAGAGAGAGAGAGAGAGAGAGAGAGAGAAAGAATGGAATGGAGGAAGAAAGAGAGAGTCAGACAATGGGGGGAGGGAAGGGAGAGAATGGGGGGAGGGAAGGCAGAGAATGGGTGGGAAGGGGGAGGAAAAGGAAAGAATGGGGGTGGGAAGGGAGAGGGAGAATGGGAGAGGGAGAATGGGGAAGGGAGAGAGGGAATTGGGGAGGGAAGGGAGGGAGAGAATGGGGAGGGGAGGGAGAGAGAATGGAGGGGAGAGAAGGGAGAGAGAGACTGGGGGGGAGGGGGGAGCTAATGAGGGGAGGAGTAGAGAGAAAATTGGGGAGAAGGTAGAGAGAGAATGGGAGAGGTAGAATGAATAATACAGCATCAATGGTGACACTATTAGATAAATATCATTATAATATTCATTTTTAGTAATGTCATTTGTTGTATTAATAATTTTTTATGTGTTCCGTCTTTTCATTTTCAGAATCTGGTCACCCTAACAATATAGACATCTAAGCAGAGTTGTATTTCTAACAATAACAAGAGCAAAACAATGATCACTTTGATGGACAAATTACAGATCAATACATGTGGCATATCTAATATTGAAATTTCAATGCAAGATCCATGTAGCTTCCTGGTAAGAGGTGAAGGGGAAACATGTAACCATTGTTGTCTAGTGCAAAAAAAAAGGTGCTATTAGTGGCAAAAATAGAACGTATTTTATGAAACACAAAACCCTACTGCTTTCCTTCATAATGAGATTGGCTCAGAAAAGTTCTCCACGAGGGATGAGTGCAAACCTATGCACATTGGTTTGCTTGGGCGTAAGGATATGGTAACTCCACGCTACGCATTTCACTGATTACTCCGCTTCATCCGGGGTATGTTATACAACATACCCCGGATGAAGCGGAGTAATCCGTGAAACGCGTAGGGTGGAGTTACCATATCCTTACGCCCATGCAAACCAATGTGCATAGGTGTGCACTCATCCCTCGTGGAGAATGTTTCTGAGTCAATCGCAACACACCTGGAACCGGCTTTTCCACCATCAACTCTCGCGAGAGAGCGAGCGTGTATCCGGGTTAGCAGCGGCCCAGACATTGGTAGAAGGGGAGAGGAGCCGAGCAAACACCCCGACAGCCAGCAGTGGACCTGCGCGCACTAGCAGGTCTGGATTAGATGCAGCTAGGACTCCATAGGTGGTCGCCGGGGATGAAAGGCAGCTACTCCCTGTAAAAGACATATTCAATGCGCAATACCTACTTGGCTCTTGTAAGTAGGATTTCAATTTTTGCCGGCGTGATGAGTGGATTCGATTTTGCTAATTGCATATGTTATATATTTTTTTAAATGTCTCTTTTTTACCTTCCTTTGTTGACTATTTCCTACCTCTGAGGAATTCACTATTCCTTAAACATTAGGTTAACCCTGCTCTTCATATACAGTATTACACTGTGTCTGTTATGTTTTTCTTTTTTTCATATGCCGAGTTCCAGCTGAACCCCCATATCAGCAATGGAATAATTTGGACAACTACTAAAAGGACACTGTTCATGGTTGTATCTGTTTAGATAGGTTTATCCACTTTATTTATTGCTACACCTTGTATTTACACAAGATTTATTATCATACTAGGCGCCGCACAGTACATTTTTCTTTTCACATTTACCGCATCTGACCACGGTAGTCAGATTTACTTATTGTCAGCCACACAATCACACAGCAACATCTAAGTTTAAGTGATTTTTAGGGCATTTAATAGTCACATAAAAAATATTTATTTTTTATTTTGAATAGCGCAGCACACACTTTGTTCACCATTTCTTTCAGAATGTCAATATAATTATATTCCACAAATTCCACACTATCATATCACTGGGCTTCACTGATCTCTGTTCTGAGCTATCGGTATTCGATCCGGTATTATTTGCCATTGAATTGTATGGCAGTCAAGTCCAGATTGAGCTCTAATATCCCTTATCGGATTTTGCACCAGAGAATATGTGACCCCACATTAGTACATGACTCGAGTTCCTGCTTATACATGAAACAATTGTGGAGACTGCACAGACCATTATTGTCCACAACAGTGGTTCTAAACCTTTTTTACATGGCACACACCCTGCTGGAATATCTTTGTTCCGCGAACCTTTAGTTGTGATGAATCTTATTACCATACTGCTCACAAAACTGTGTGATGGATCCCAGGCAATATAGTATCCTGAGCTCATCGTGGGGGAGGAGGGGATGAACACACGCTTAATAAGACTCTTAACTTCTGTGTGTGAAAACAGGATAGGTGGTATAACTGTCAATAAACTGTGGGATCTTCCAAAGTCACGCCCCACAATGCCTTGCTGCTGTGGATGCAAAGCATTGTGGGCAGCGACTTTGGAAACTCCTGCTATAATTTACAGCTATACCACCCACGTTAACATGCAGTTTGTGGGCTTAATAAGTGAGCAGTCACCACATGGGCTCAGTAACCCACTATACTGCCTGGTATCCTCCATTACATGTTTCTTTGGGTGAAACCCTTCGAGACACTGGACTGACCGCTAGGAGTACCCGAACCTCTTGTTGGGAATCATTGGTCTACAAAATTAACCAATAGAGTCAACTGAGTGTCAAGGTGTGAAGCTATTCAATTTACACAAACAATTTACAGTAAACGTGTGTGTATCTTTAGAAAAAAGTTACACCTAATCTGAAAAACGTTATTAATATTATGTGGCCTTTAACCATTTCAAAATAATATTCTGTATTTTATACTGCCTTTAAAAATTTGACAGCCCAAATCTTCAGCCTCTGATATTCAAGAAGTTCAATTATTGTAAAACTGAGTAACCTGCCGAAGACAAAGCTCCAGCTTTCAGGAAGAACCTTAAAGGGTGTAGCAGTTCAACTGGGCATTATGGGAGGGCAGGCTGAAGTAGAATTGTCTCTACAAATGCTGTAGTGTATCTGACATGTGAGCCGCAGCACCTGCTCTCACAACATGCTCTGGAGAGAGGCATATAAGAGTTCTGCAGACACAGCAAAATGTCTTCTTAAATGAGCTGCAAAGGACAGTGTTTACTGTTACACAGTGTGAATGTTGGGCAATGTGATAAACTAAGTTGATGAACGGCTGCAACGCAACATAATGTTACTGTAAAATAGCATTGCAAAAAAAAAGTTATATCAAAAGGTTTATGAACTATGTATGCTTAAGGGTTATGTTGGCAGAAACCATGTTAATATAAATAGGATTTCTTAAAAAATAAATAAATAATGAAACATGGGAAAGTGTAGATTTGTAAATTTAAAAAGTAGTGGTACTCCGTTTTCTCTTATCCTCTGCTTCAAATATGTAGCCTCCTTTCCCCATGTCTAAGGGAACTATGCGTGCTGCTGATTACCTGCATGGCTTACAGGAGACCTAAGCCTCAGCCGCTGGGATCCTGGGGTTGTCTCGTGTCTCGGTTTACAGCGCCTCCACCTGGGTGGGATCCTAGTGCAGCAGGATAACCCCTCACAGGAACTAATATGGTCAGTAATGTCACAAACAGAGTATATAACAGTGGTATTTACTGAACACATACAACACAACACTACACAATAGAACAGTACCACAGTACAACACAATAATAACCGAGGGTGTCTATATTCCCAAAGTACTTATGGTGTGGGGCACCAATATCCCTCATGTCTGTCCCCAGTGTCAATCCCACCCAAATGTAGGGAGCAGCACAACCCCTGTGGACCATTGGTGCACATGCAAGATATCTCCCTGGGCACTCCTGTACCCAGGTGTCACCGTCAGGCAATGGATCAGTCAGGCCCCACTACTGGTCCTAGACTGCAGGCCAAGCACACCACGGGGCGTCCATCACCCGTGTACTGACATTCTACCAGCTACTTGGGAAGTGTCCCGATCTATTGGCCTTCCCTGCAGCAGCCACAACCTGTAGGGAATCGGGGGCATAGCTGGGACCTAAGGGGTGATCTGGCCTAGTACAGCTGAGCACTGCTCCCTGGAGACTACCTTCTCTTCCTGTATCCCTGCTCCGACTGACTAGCGCGGTCCTGAGCATGCCAAATGTAACTCATTGCTAGCCGGCATTTCCTGCTTCTAATAGGCTAATACTGCCCACATGGTAAGCAGCCCCGGGGGGCTGCTGGGACCTGTAGTCCCTTGCGGAGCCGGTCAAATGGCTGCCGCAACTCTTCTGTACTGCGCATGCGCAGGAACTATCTCGTATGCATGGCTAAGTACAATATGGCGGCGCCCTGCAACAGCGTCCGCAGTGGAGCTCTGAAGCACCAGAGCACTAATGCAACCGTCCCTCTGCAGCCTCCCCCCACATTCCCGCACCCACACAGAGGTAAACGGGGCTTGGGATTAAATCCTCCCCCTGGTGGAGACTCCAACGACCCCACTTGGAACAACATAACCATACACAGAGTTATATAATAAAAATGCATTGTATACACAGTGGTGTGAAAAAGAAAGTACACCCTCTTTGAATTCCATGGTTTTACATATCAGGACATAATAACAATCATCTGTTCCATAGCAGGTCTTAAAATTAGGTAAATACAACCTCAGATGAACAACAACACATGACATATTACACCGTGTTATGATTTATTTAACAAAAATAAAGCCAAAATGGAGAAGCCATGTGTGAAAAACTAAGTATACCTTATGATTCAATAGCTTGTAGAACCACCTTTAGCAGCAATAACTTGAAGTAATCGTTTTCTGTATGACTTTATCAGTCTCTTACATCGTTGTGGAGGAATTTTGGCCCACTCTTCTTTACAACGTTGCTTCAGTTCATTGAGGTTTGTGGGCATTTGTTTATGCACAGCTCTCTTAAGGTCCAGCCACAGCATTTGAATCAGATTGAGGTCTGGACTTTGACTGGGCCATTGCAACACCTTGATTCTTTTTTTTCCCCAGCCTTTCTGTTGTAGATTTGCTGGTGTGCTTGGGATCATTGTCCTGTTGCATGACCCAATTTCGACCAAGCTTTAGCTGTCAGACAGATGGCCTCACATTTGACTCTAAAATACTTTGGTATACAGAGGAGTTCATGGTCGACTCAATGACTGCAAGGTTCCCAGGTCCTGTGGCTGCAAAAACAAGCCCAAATCATCACCCCTCCACCACCATGCTTGACAGTTGGTATGAGGTGTTTGTGCTGATATGCTGTGTTTGGTTTTTGCCAAACGTGGTGCTGTGCATTATGGCCAAACATCTCCACTTTGGTCTCATCTGTCCAAAGGACATTGTTCCAGAAGTCTTGTGGTTTGTTCAGATGCAACTTTGCAAACCTAAGCCGTGCTGCCATATTCTTATTAGAGAGAAGAGGCTTTCTCCTGGCAACCCTTCCAAGCAAACCATACTTGTTCAGTCTTTTTCTAATTGTACTGTCATGAACTTTAACATTTAACATGCTAACTGAGGCCTGTAGAGTCTGAGATGTAACTCTTGGTGTTTTTGCAATTTCTCTGAGCATTGCACGGTCTGACCTTGGGGTGAATTTGCTGGGACGTCCAATCCTGGGAAGATTGGCAATTGTCTTGAATGTTTTCCACTTTGAATAATCTTTCTCACTTTAGAATGATGGACTTTAAATTGTTTGGAAATGGCCTTATAACTCTTCCCATATTGATTGGCAGCAACAATTGCTTCTCTAAGATCATTGCTGATGTCTTTCCTCCTTGGCATTGTGTTAACACACACCTGAATGCTCCAGACCAGAAAACTGCTAAAACTTCGGCTTTTATAGAGGTGGTCACACTTGCTGATGATCAATTAATCAAGGGCATTTGATTAGCAGCCCCTGTCTGCTACTTAATTCCTATGGAAGCATGATTGACAGATGGGGTAGGTGAAATGATTCACATCATCATGAACCAATGTCTTTTATTTTAGCACCCCTGTGATTTTTAGATGAATGCCTCCTATTATCAGAGAAACAATTACCGTTTGAAAGCAATAACATTTGTAATAGGTTTGGTGCTCCTGGATTTCAAGTTAAAAAAATTAGATCCTATTGCATTTAACCTGTACAGAAGTTACAAAATGTTTAGCAACTTTTATAGCAGTGAACCACCTTTTTAATTAGTCACAGGCAGGCTGCAAGAAGTTCCTTTTGCTGTGTATTGGGTCTATTTATAGGTCAGGTTTGAGCTAGGCTTTGCTTTAAAAGCTGCTTGATCCAATCTTTCATCACCATATGTTTGCAGGGCGAATGGAGAAATACCCCTTGGACTTGTACTCCCATGAATTCCAGCTTCATTGACCAAACATAGACCCTGCTAGATGAGAAAGGGCGTTCATGATGTGGGAGGATACGAGAAGGTCGGAATGGTTTCATGTGATCTCGCTAATGCATGTATTGGACTCGGCCAAAAAAAACAATTGTTGGCAGGTGTCCAGTAGGCAACGGTTTCACATGTGAATGTTAGCGTGAGAGAAGGTCCTTTGTCCTAGCTGCTTTCGACTCATTTGCTCTTCAAAACTTCTGAGTGTACATTACTGCTGCCATTTACAAATTGCTGGACCAGTGGTGGAAATAGGTTTTATTTGGTCATTCTGTGCAGTCATATATGATTTTTTTCATTTTCAATTTGTAAGGTAGATAATGTGACATGCCTCTGTTTTGGTTAAAAAAAAAATACCAACCTTTTTTTTCCAGTTTTGCCAAACAATGTGTGCATCACGTGTGATCATAAGTTTGTGAACCATTCTTGACTGAACATTCTTCAGATTGCAAGAATGTATCACTAGGATAGAGTGATGCAGGTTCACAGTTCTGGACCTTATTCTACATGTAATATATACAGTATTTTAAAAAGGTTACAAATGATTTGGCTCTCTGTCAAATAAACAAATGCCACTGAAGTCTTCTGAGAATTGAAGAGCATGTTTTCATATTTTCTACAAGATTTTAATACAATACTAATAAACATGGTGGAAACAGAAACAGCAAGAGAAGGAAGAAACTGGAGCGCCAGTTGATAAGCCATTGAATGGTAAACATGCAGTTCGAAAGTTTACATTGCGAAAATACTACAGACAGTGATTAAAGAAGTAATTCCCTCTACAAGGCTCGCAACCCCCCCCTTTTTTTAACAGGATGGAAAATAGGTGGACCCAAGAGCTGAACCATGTGATTTTCAGCCTCGGGGGGCCCTCCTCCCCGATCTCAAGACGCAGCCAGTAGGTGGCTACAATGGATTACTTTTACCGGTAAGTATCTTGGGACTAGAACTTCCCCGGCGCTGAAAATCTCGTTTCATCTCACGGTTCCCATCCTAATAAAAAGAAAAGGAGGGGGTCAAATAAATAACAGCGGGAACTGCTTTCTTATAACGATGAACTTAATAAGTAAGATTAAATGAATGCTCAGACTGTGTTCTCATATGTGTGATAACCATACTAAGGCCCAGATCCACAACGCGCCATAAAAGCAGGGCTCACATAACGTCATGTTATCAAAATCAGTAACGTACGCTATTTGTCCTGAGGTTAACACCAATCCACAAAGCTAACTATATGCAAAAGCACCAACCGTTACTGATCTCATTCGCGGAGGCTTAACGCCATAGTACGTTAGCACTGCCTTGCGTTAGGTAGACTTGGCTCACGTTACACCTGTCTTATCTAAAGGTGGTGTTACTCCCGTCCAGACACTGAAATGGTGGAGGGAGGTCCTATTTTCCAACAGTTCCAAGTGCTATATAGCCCCTCAAACAACACTCTCTCCCTCGCTTCCACCCCATATTTCAGTGTCTGAAATAACGTAACGTCATCTTTAAGTAAAACTTAAATAACACATCATTAAATTCTTGCAGTAACTATAACGGAGCTCTGTGGAAATGCATGTTCGAGGAAACACCTCTTTTACAGTTCATCAGCACTAACGTCCGTTATAGTAACGCAAGGGCTCGTTACCGCTGAAAACAGTACTTAACATTGCGTTAGTGAGCTTTGAAGATTCTTGTTAAGTGAATAACATAGTGTAGTTGATCTGGGCTTATAGATGCAGCGGCCTTTATTCAAACACTTCACGCGGTGTTTACCTCGGAATACCCAAGTCATGGCGCGTGATTTCTTCCAACCGTACCGCCTTTAGACGCGAGTGGAGAAAATGGCATTTTATTGTTCTGGTTTTTAAACACCTGAAAGTGACGCAGTAGCACAGTACTGTACACATTACAATTCATTAATTTCATTGCACACAAAGAAACAGAATCCATGAAATTCAAACAAAGCAACCGCGATAAACACGTGTCCCTGGGGCGATTGGCCGCGTTAATGCCACAGTGGAGTACAGCAGCGCACACGAAAACGGCGCAATGATTTGTTTGAATAACGCCCGCTGCATCTGTAAGTAGATTGTGGCTAGTTTTTTTGAAGTGAAACTTCTTTAGTGGCACCTATTCTGATGGGGTAAAACGGGAGAGATGGGGGACAAATGTGAAACGGAAGTGACGTCACGGCCCCCCCCCCTCCCCCCCCCCTCCCCCCCCCCTCCCCCCCTCCCCCCCCCCCCGCATCTACTGTGACATGCGGCGGCGGCGGCGATAGCCGCCGGCGCCGCTCCTAACAGCCGCTGCTCCCCCACACACACCCGCTGTGACATGCTGCCCACACACCTGCTGTGACATGCGGCGATACGCCGCTCCTAACGGCCACTGCCATGGGTATAGCAAGATGGCTGCCGCAGAGCTTCCGGTGCTGCGGGTGTAATAAGATGGCGGAAGCCCCGCAAGTACTCCGGCTGAGATAGGAGGAGCCGCTGCTCAGCCTCTCTCCTCCCTCTTCCCTACCTCCGCTTCCCTGTGTCCCGCTGACTAAAGGGCGCCACTCTCCTCACACGGCCGGCCGCTGTGCCGCTCCTAACGGCCGCCGGTCCCAGCTGCCATTCCCCCCAAACGTGCACTGCCATGCCGCGCATGCGCTGTTCCCCGCGCCCGCTGACACGCGCACTCTCTGCGTCACGCGCGCGCACACTCTCTGCGTCACGCGCGCGCACACTCTCTGCGTCACGCGCGCGCACACTCTCAGCGTCGCGCGCGCACACTCTCAGCGTCGCGCGCACACTCTCAGCGTGTCACGCGCGCACACTCTCAGCGTGTCACGCGCGCACACTCTCAGCGTGTCACGCGCGCACACTCTCAGCGTGTCACGCGCGCACACTCTCTGCGTGTCGCGCACACTCTCAGCGTGTCACGCGCACACTCTCAGCGTGTCACGCGCACACTCTCAGCGTGTCACGCGCACACTCTCAGCGTGTAACGCGCACACTCTCAGCGTGTCACGCGCACACTCTCAGCGTGTCACGCGCACACTCTCAGCGTGTCACGCGCGCACACTCTCAGCGTGTCGCGCACACTCTCAGCGTGTCACGCGCACACTCTCAGCGTGTCACGCGCACACTCTCAGCGTGTCACGCGCACACTCTCAGCGTGTCACGCGCACACTCTCAGCGTGTCACGCGCACACTCTCAGCGTGTCACGCGCACACTCAGCGTGTCACGCACACTCTCAGTCACGCACACTCTCAGTCACGCACACTCTCAGTCACGCACACTCTCAGTCACGCACACTCTCAGTCACGCACACTCTCAGTCACGCACACTCTCAGTCAGTCACACGCACATATGAGGAATTCACACTTAGTGCAAATAGCTAATACAGGGGATGTGTGCCGAGCACGCGCATTCTAAGTCAAATTTATTTGCGTTTTGTCAATGAAATTGTATTTTGATTTTTAATTAAAACATCACCAACACAAATACAATTTCTGTGACAAAAGTCAAAGAAGTTTCACTTACTATGCGCGTGCACAGCACACACACCTTTTTTTTTTCATACTTTTCAGATGCTGGAAAAATGTAGGCCCTTTAGCATTACACTTATTTTTGCCAATTAAAAATATGACCAAAATGTAGAGAATACTTTTGGGCTTAAATAGGTCCCACGGCAGCTGATTGCACCGCGATCAACCAAAAACTCACATTGACTTGAAGTCACAGTGATTGATCACTTTGGAGCTTCTTGAATAACAATTACCAGGACATTTACAACACATACTTTTTTGATAAGGGGCCAACCTCAAAAATGCCAAAGGGCTGAATTTTTCAGAAATATTACAACTACTTTTCTTTGTATTATCTCCCATTATAAACTACTGCCGGATTTCGTAACTGTATGTGTTCAGTGGAACAGCATATTTGGATATCAGCTGGCTAACACTTTGCCTCCTCCAGGCTTTGATATAGCAGGTTGGGTTGATCCCTACACTGGAATTGTTACAAAGCTATAAGACACCTTACAGCACTTGAATAGGTGTCTAAAGGTGCAGGAAGGTGTCTTATGGTAGAGTAGCCCTTAGTTTAGTTTCACCCCATAAGTATATATTCCACTGTCTGCGTTGTTCGAAGTAGAGTTGTTCTGTTTTTCAATTTGATGTGCAATTTTGTCCTTAACAATTTCACACTGCTTGGGAATGATGGAAAAATCCAAAATTTTGCCAGATTACCATGAAATGTAACTTTTGCCATGAAACCTCATATGGTCCTACGTCTGCAAATGTAAAAACATGCGCACATCTCTAGTAGGAAACGGTCATGCTACCAGGAGCATTCATATTTATTCAGATTTGACTCCACTTGTTCACAGCCACGTAATGGGATATCCAAAATTAGCTAACAAAAATAATTGTTTTAAACAACTTGCCAAAATGTAATTGTCTTCCTTAAAAATATATTTAATAATGCTTGAAGGCAAAATGTAACTTTTTTTCTTGTCTGAACTTCTTTTGTTCACTTGGGGACTATGAACTGAGGCCTAGCTGTCAGTCAACTGTGCGTCCCTGTGAGAGGTGCAGGCAGACATGTATCTGTACATGAGGTAAAGGTCCTTTTAAGACAAGAGTGATCCAGTGAGGTCAGTGATAGGTTTAATGTGACATTCCCTCATAGCGGAAATAAAGATGTTCTAATCTAAACAATGCAATTGTGCTGTAATCGTCTTCCGTAGAAAGAAGCAAACACTCTGAAAGTAAAAGTTTCACTTATTTGCTTCCTGTGTGAAGAGGAATGTGTCTATTTTGTTTAATTCAAAATCCAATTTGCCCATTAGTGTTTTTCCACTAATATGTATATATACTGTATGTCTAATAATGGCAGTATAGGTAAACAAAGCAATAAAACGGAAAACATCTGGAGTTTGGGGCCACTTTTTCAGATGTTTAGTTTTTTGCAAACCACATGGTACATTCCCAGCACATATTGTCATTAAAGCAGCAAAACGCAAAAAATCCTATATATTTTTTTTAAATAAATCAGTGCTGTAGTATTAGATAATACTGTATGCATATTTTTAAACTCCTAATGCCTTTGTAATGATTTTTTTTATTTTAATACACTGATCATCTTTTGGTTGCTAAAGCAACCATTTAGAAAGTCATATCCACTTCCTCTTTTGAAACAGGCTTTGACACCTTTTTGAGTTCTGCCCTTTGGCAACAAAGTATCACAAACAGATCTGTTGCTGTGTTCCAAACAGCAGAATGTCTATTACTTTGAAAGCTGTAACAATAATGTGCTACACTTAGTAATATAATGTTACATATGAGCTGCAGCATTTCACAGACGGCAGCACACAGTCAGAAGGTGGCCATTTTGTTAGGCACACTGTCAGGATTTTGACATATTTATAACAGGAGCACCAACGAATACCATCTTAGGTAAGAATGTGGAATTATATTATTTTAATACACTGATCATCTTTTGGTTGCTAAAGCAACCATTTAGAAAGTCATATCCACTTCCTCTTTTGAAACAGGCTTTGACACCTTTTTGAGTTCTGCCTTTTGGCAACAAAGTATCACAAACAGATCTGTTGCTGTGTTCCAAGCAGCAGAATGTCTATTACTTTGAAAGCTGTAACAATAATGTGCTACACTTAGTAATATAATGTTACATATGAGCTGCAGCATTTCACAGACGGCAGCACACAGTCAGAAGGTGGCCATTTTGTTAGGCACACTGTCAGGATTTTGACATATTTATAACAGGAGCACCAACGAATACCATCTTAGGTAAGAATGTGGAATTATACATTTTCACATGCTTTACATACACAAATAATAATAAGAAAAAAATGGGGGTGGGGGTGGGGGAATGTAGTATTGCTACTTTAAGTGGTGATAGTCATGTCCTGAATACAAAGCATGAAAAGGTGTTAGCATATTGGTCTACCCCTCTCTGAAAAGGCATACTTTTTCGTAATATCCTTTTTACCATAATTTGGTGTTTTTTTGCTTTTTTTTGATAAATATTGAGCATTTTTATTGCCCCCAATTGCACCACTTTTGTCTTGATACATACAGGGATTGATATAGGGATCTATCATTCTTCTGGCTGCAAAACTGGGGTGAAAGGTGCGCCAGAATTATCAACAGAAATGAATCCCATTGATATCAGTGTTTTTGTTATTCCTGATATAAATTTGATTCCTTTTTTTTTGTCACTGGTTTCACCCCAGGTTGTGATAAATGAACTCCATCATTTTCTTCTCATTTGAAAACCATTAGGACCCGCTATCTGTTTACTGCAAAACTGGTGACATTCTGGGGGAACCATGCACCAGATTTATTCAAGACAAATCCTATAGCTCTTTGCTATATTTCTGTGCTACACCAGAAATGTACCACAAAAAACGATACTGTATATAACCCTTCTTCCTTATAATCCCTCCAAATACATGTATGTCATATTCTCTAGCCTGCTGTTCCCATGCTTGGCCACTGGGACTGCTACCACTCTCAATGTCTTGTTCTAGCCTGCAGTACCTATACTTGTCCACCGGGATTGCTGCTGCTAAACTAAGGAACATTCCAGACCCTGATACCTGACATCTCTGCACCTGTGCTTTACCTCACAGCCTGCCTATATAAACCTCCCTTTCCTGTTCCTCCCTTGCCTGTTTATACTGGTTCCTTAGCTCCTGCAAGGTTCCTGTGTTTGCTGCTGTGCTAGCTATTGCTATCATCCTGTTCCAGTCTCCTCGTTGCCGACCTCTGCTTGTTACCTGACTACGCAATCTGCCGTCTGCCTCTGACCCCTGCTTGTTATCTGACTACGCTATCTGCCGCCTGCCTCTGACCTCTGCTTGTGACCCATAATACGCTCCCTGCTGTTCCTGCCACTGAGATCCACTTCAGCCGAAGTCCAATTCTTGACAATGTAACTGAATATGAGGGTTAGTAAACTAGCACAGTGGTGGGGGCGCGAGATTAATTTGGGGGGGCTTGGGCGGTTGCAGAGACCCTGCGCTCTTCCCTAAGGCATTTAAATTACATGCTGAGGGACCACACAAGGCCTCTGCAACCTCTACTTACCGGGATTCAGCCGGCTTCAGGACGTGTGAACATGGCAACTCAGTGTCAAATGACACTGCGGGTCACGTGACGGCACACGACCCTGCCGCGTGAGGTTAGGAGGGGGGGGGGGTGCACCACGGAAGAAAGCAGGCAGGGGGAGGGCAGCAAAAAAAATTGCGCGCCAGTGAGCTAGCATATGCACTTATGTGAGCTTGGCACCACGCAATGTGAAATTAACTCCATTGGCATTAATGACATGTGCTAAGTTTAGTCACCCAGATGCTACCTGAGACTAATTTGTAGCTTCTTTCCATGACCCAATGATGCTTTTAACATTTGGGATATACCAGACGACCCCTTGCAAAACCATGAATGAAAACACAGACAATGAATCTGGTTTCACCTAAAAAGTCTGGTTTATGAAAACTTGTTTTTTTTCCAAGTTCAGTCTTTGCACGGTATAACATAAAATACAGATGTCTTTCAATCCCATATACAATTGCCATCTATAATATCACTAATGTTAATCAGTAACACAAAGAAAAACATTGTGTGGTGCTCAGAATGATAGTCGGATATATAATCATATATTAGGAATTCAAATAGTGGTTACCCTTAGGTATCAATAAGCATATTGGTATAAACAGGTGGGTGCAGAAAACGCTTGTCTTCAAAACCTCACAAATCACAGCAGTAAAGGTTTATCACATACAGTGTCCAGAAATAACAGCGTAAATGATCTGACTATACCTTCAACCATCCGGAATTAGCAGGGGTACTGTGTAGCCATATAGGACTCACTTTAAAAGTGCAGCATCCTGATGCAATCCCCTGTATCCTAGGCTCAAAGGTGTGTCATCCGTTTGTGGGAATTGCAAAAATTAGAGGAGAAAAACAAGAGGGGATATAATGTGTTTTGGGGAGGGGGCATTGTGTATATTAGGGATGGGTGGTATTGTGTGTAGTATGGGAGGGGAGTATTGTGTGTATTGGGGGATAGGGGGTGTAATCCCAATGTGCCTGCAGCACACAGGCTAACTGCCCCCTATCAGTTTCCTCTCTACAGGACATGTGACTGTGGTAAGCTAGTAGGAAGGCTGGTGAAGGATGAGGGACTGAGAGAAAGAGTGGTTGTTAAGTGGGGGGCAACCATGACAGTTCTATCAGTTCCTGCAGGACCCTGGGGGAGTTCAGGGAGCTGCTTGGAGGGAGCGTTGCACAGCTGAACCAGTGCATGCAGCAGGGCCCAGCAGATCAAGACCACACTACAAGGAGTAAAGTAGCCAAAAAGACTGTGCAAGGGAGCCTAGCTGAGCAGGACCATGTGGCAAGTTTGAGTGGGATAGCTAAATAACAGAGGATATCTCCTGCAGCCTGCAGCTATACTGCACAGAAGTTCCTTTGCGAACTAATGAGCTCCAACAGGTGTCCCCCCCCCCCCTCCTAACATACTCCCAGTACCTCCAGGACAGGGAGGCCTGAGAGTAATAGACTCTATAACTCAGTGGCGCAGTGATCATATTGTTACTGTCCCATTTATGTGTATTAGGCGATCCTGCAGTTAAGGATCACAGGTTATATAAAAGTGTATGTATATATATATATATATACCACGACTATTAAGGTTATGGTGGGTAAAAAAAGTGACTAAAACCCTCCACAGTAAAGCATAAAGCAACTGTAAATATTCCTGTATATTCATTTGCATGTCTTAGACAGGTCTGCAACCCTGTCTTTAAAAAAAGTGACTTTGATGATACCCATCAAGGTTGAAACATGTCTGTGAGTGGGTTAACTGACTTTGCATCTCCCAAGTCCTTGCTTAAAAGCTGTGTTTAAAGCAGCATGCATTGACTAAGGGTTGCTCATGTAATGTGAGCATGAGATAAAAGGTGGCACTGTGTGCTCATTTGCATGTCATTTCCCAGAATCCCTTGCTGCAGTGGAAGTGCTGTTTGCTGGGTGATAATGGTGAAAGACAGGGTTGCAGACCTGTCTAAGACATTCAAATGAATATACAGGAATATTTACAGTTGCTTTATGCTTTACTGTGGAGGGTTTTAGTCACTTTTTTTACCCACCATAACCTTAATAGTCGTGGTGATTACCTACTCTTATCTCATTTGAGCAAATGTCAGTGAGCCAACCTCACACTGATGATACCCATCAAGGTTGAAACATGTCTGTGAGTGGGTTAACTGACTTTGCATCTCCCAAGTCCTTGCTTAAAATCTGTGTTTAAAGCAGCATGCATTGACTAAAAGTTGCTCATGTAATGTGAGCATGAGATAAAAGGTGGCACTGTGTGCTCATTTGCATGTCATTTCCCAGAATCCCTTGCTGCAGTGGAAATGCTGTTTGCTGGGTGATAATGGTGAAAGACAGGGTTGCAGACCTGTCTAAGACATGCAAATGAATATACAGGAATATTTACATTTATAAAAGCCAGTTATATAACATCTATATAAAGCCAGTTTTATGTAGCCAGGTCCTCTGGTACCACCCCTTCTTCCCCTGGTGCTAGTGGGAGCTGCCGGGGCTGCCGCGGCACCGGAAACTCCCGGAGGTATTGGCTCAGGGCTCCGCCATGTTATGCGTGATTCGCGCATGCGCTGTAGCGCGATAGTTGTGGCGGCTCCTACAGATAGAGTTGCGCATGTGCAGTGATACAACAGAGACGGCCATTTTAGATAGGAGCATCCCCAGCGACGGCCATTACCAGGGAAGGCTCTGTGTGGGACTACAAGTCCCATTGGCCTCAGGGAGTTGGGATACCAGGTGGTCACAGCAGCCAATGGGGTTGTCAGAACTCTCTGCTCTCTGATTCTGAAACATTCCGCACGCTGGAGAAAACAGGCAGTTGATGTCAGTTGGTGCTGGGAGGCAAGGGGAGAGGAGGTGCATAGTGCAGGGGGTCAGTGACTCACTGCATAGGCCAGAATATTCCCCTAGGCCCCAGCGCAGGCCATGAGACACCACCAGCTTGTGGTACTGCAGGGAGCATCCCTAGATAAGGACTTTACCATTTACTGATAGTAGCAGTCAGGGACACAAAATCTTCCTGAGCTACAATGTGATCTGTAGTTTGGGATCAGACTGCATTGCGGAGTCAAGCCTCGTGAGAGACCGCCCTGACAATGAGGAACTACTCATGAGAGATGAAGCTGGATCTGCGGATCCTTTTCGAAGTATCAGCGACCGGGTGCTGGAGCGCCCGGCAGGTATTATTATAAAGTGCACCAACACCGGTACCTACAGGCGCTGATCCCGCCTTGGGGGGTGGATTTCTTGGGGACACTAAAGGTTAAGTGACCAAGGAACTTGTCCAGTACATTGGACTTGGTGTACGGTGCACACGGTGGTGGGGAATGGACACTTGCACAGTGGGTGCATTCTGAACTACTGGTATACAGCTATATCATTCTTATATGTGTATATGTCATTCAAGGTTATAACTGCCATATAAGTGTGTATGTTCGCTAATGTTATTTCATGCATATGTATTATTAGGACCAAAGTGTATATATATATATATATATATACCAAAAAACCTACTCGCCACACAAAAAAATCTACTCGCCACCTAGTACCAAACGTGTGCTGCTTGGGCCAATATTTACTCGCCCGGGGGTTAAATCCACTCGCCCGGGGCGAGCAAATGTATAGGTTTGTCGAACACTGTATATATATATATATATATATATATATATATATATATATATATATATATATATATATATATATATATAGAACACACAATAGATGCCGCAATCAAATCACCCTTGTGTGATTAAATAATCAGTTAACCAGAGGTCAAGGTAAAAGGTAACCCTCTGGTGGTGCTACCGACCCAAAGGAATAATATGACTAAAAAGGAGGGAGAGTAGGGTCAAAAAGGTGCACTCAAATGCTGAATTATGAAAAATAGAAATGGACTTTATTAACAAAGAGTATAAAAAACACAAAAGACAGACCCACACAAATCACATGTCAGATCGCTATGCGACACAACGTAAAAACATCAAAGAGGTACAATTGGTCTGATAAGAGCCAAAGCAGGGTAACAATATATCATTACAAATATAACATAACAGAACTAGGGGAAAAATATTTCTCCCCAAGTAATGTTTACTGAGATCGGCCGATCCAGAACAAGAGTAGCAATGAATATAAATGGTAAGTAGATACAGACCACAAGAAAAAGATTGGATATATATTGTAGTAAATATACATAAACCTCTTAATGATGATGAGAGATAGTTAGGCCCATAGCTAGAAATACATAAAGTTGTGACCATTAAATGTGCTGTAAATCAGCTGAATAAAGTGATGCCCAAATTGAGCTGCACATGTAAGATAAGTAGCAGCAGTGGTAGATCTATAAAGTGCACTGGTAGCGCTCATATAAAGTCCCCTGAGATACAGAGCTCAAAAATAATGAGCAGTGGTGGTGTGTGAATAACACAGGGACATAGAGCACTGCTGTGTGTGGTGTGCACAAAGCACTGAGGAAATCCAGTGATAAATACCAGCATTACTCAGTCAGGCAGCAGGAGAATCAGATGATAAAGACCAAAGTCTTGCAGTGGGACATCAGCAGTAAAACGGAGGAAAGTCTCACGCAGTATGGTAAGGCACACGGGTCACAGGATGGAGGGGTGCTGTCACAGCTCTGCTCCTACGGCCGTTTCGCCAAAAAGGCTTCTTCCGGAAGCATGATACTCTTTGTTAATAAAGTCCATTTCTATTTTTCATAATTCAGCATTTGAGTGCACCTTTTTGACCCTACTCTCCCTCCTTTTTAGTCATAATATATATATATATATATATATATAGTAAACTGTTACATATACTTGTGGGTTGTTATTATTGTTCTTGTCCAGGGGAATCTCACATCTAGGGGATTCTGGGCAAGTGGTGGAGGCGCTGCCATTTACTATTGTTGCCCCAGGCTCACAGTTAGCGGAGGCTCAGATCTCGGTGAGCCAGCAGGTATATACAGCATCAGTAGCCTGTCTTGTCAGCAGGAAAGAGGGTTACATTTGGAGGCGCTGCTGAGATCTCAGACCTGGTGTGCCCAAGTAGATTTACAAAATTATCGCTAAATTATGTCTATACCTTCAAGGCAAGAGGTTCGCGAGTGGGCCTTGCGGTGCAACGTATCACCGCGACACGTGGTGGCGGTGAGCAGAGTCCTCGGCCCTACTTCTGTATTCTCAGTGTCTGACCAAATAAATAATTCAGCAGGCTGTAGACGGACGTTCACAGAGGTACACAATTGGAGACATTTGTAAGGGGAAATTATAACAAGGCTTTATTGTGCCTTTTCCTTTTCATCAGGAAACCATCCAAACACAGGGGGGGGGGGGAACAAAGCTTCTATTCACTTGGGAGTATTCCTAGTGAAACACCATGCAATTACACAACTACCTTAGTTAAGCATGTCTCCCAGCCCCAAAACATATAGCATGAAATAAGCAGATATAAGAAGTCTCTTAAGAATGAAAGTCTTATCTGTTCCTTGGAGGGAAAATCTTCTCTGTTCCTGGTTCAGCTCCCTTCCCTCAGGGTGTGTCAGCATTCAGGTTTAGAAGTTTTCCCTGTGTCTTGAAATCAGCTATGCTGTGTCTTCTGGCAGAGCTCAAGACAGGTTGTGAGAGTAAAGACAAATCTATCCTCTCTCTCCAAAGTTCAGCTCAAGTATGAGCTAAGGAGTCACACTTCCTGTCTCAACAGACCGGCTTTTCTAAGAAATCTAAATCAGGCAGGTGGTGTTTATTAATTGACTACCAGCAGTTAACCACCACACTGCTAGATTAAAGGCACATTACATGAACAGGGATTACTCCCCTGTTACATACCTCCCCTGTTTGTGGGAAGCTCGGGCTTGCCACGGCCAAAGCCCATCCTTCCACTCTCATTCTAGATATCTCTGTGACTTGAATGAGAGTGGATGGAGGAAGAGAACCCTCAGTCCTGCTGGGATTGGAGCCCTTTCTCCAGTTTATTTGTGTCTTCTCCTGAAGGTGCTTGAGATCAGCACCCCTCAGTCGCTCGAGGAGGACTTTTTCAAAGTATAGTCTTTTTTCTACATGCGCGGTCATGAGATTTCCCTCGCGTCGGGTGCTTGTCTTATTGTAGGCAGACTATATAGCAGCAGTTGCTGAACGTTTAAAAACAGCCCTTTGAGTTTTCTGCTCTTGAAGCTGTCTCTCTGCCCTTTTCCCACTCAATGGAGTTGCTAGTTCAGCCTCTTTGAGATTAAGTTGCAATTCCACACCCACTTCCAGAGAATGTCCCATCTTTTCAGCTTCATCAGCTAAGGATTCTTCTGGTTTTGATTTGAGCACGTTTACCTTCTTTGTTGCCTGTTGGGTGGCTGAAGGTTTTGCTAGTGCTTGTTTAGGTGGTTCAAATTTTGCAACCTTGTCTTTCAGACGAGCGGTATTCCCAGCTCTCACTGTAGACTTGTCATCATGGGTATTTGTGGCCGTGGGATACTGACGCTTAGTCAGGGTCAATACTTGTCCTTGTAGGACTGTAATGTCATCCGCGAGAGATCCCTGTTTTTTGAGTGCGTCTTGCAAGTCTCTTCTCAGGGAATTTATCTGCACACTTTGCTTTCTCTGAGTCTGTATCAGTGTCTCCTTCATATTCTGGAGCTCTGTAATTTTTGTCGTCAAGGTTGCCGCTGCGTCTGTTTTCTCCTTGGTGTACTGACTCAAGGGAATGGAACAGTCTCTCTGTCTCTCCAGCTCATGCTCCAGTTTCTGAGCCTTCTCACGCTCCCTCTCATACAGAGTCACCTGGTATCGAAGCTCTGCCTAAAATGATGCTCTGGTAACATGCAGTGTGGCCTTTAGCTCCTCATACTGCTCTTGGGGACGTGCTGGGTATTCAGACGTTCCTCCAGCACTTGTACCTCTTTAGCAGCCTTCAGCTTTTCTTCCTGCAGCGTTTGCTGCTTCTCCTCAGCATACTGGAGGTGTGTACGCAGACCTTGCAGTTGGTTCTGCAGTCGGTGCTCTGCTTCAAACTTTTCCTTGACTTCTTCTGTCAACTGAAAATTTTCTTCTTTCAGTTTTAAGTTTTCTCTTTGAAAAAGGAGAAAATTCAAGATTACAGTCTCTGTATTCTTCAGGGCCTCTTTGCAGTCCTCCTTCCATTTACGCACATCTGCTTTGAGAATGACAATCTCCTGGCGTGAGACTTCCTTCTCTAGGTTGAGGGTCTGAAGCTCCTTCTGAGAGACTTCGATATCTGTATCAAGATTACTAATAGTTTCTATTAGCAATGTCCAGCTCCTCAGTGAGTCTGTGTAGTTCCTTTCTGGAAACTTCCAGGTCTGTGCGGCAGCTGTTGGTCTCATGATGTGAGGCATTCAGTGATCTGCGGAGTGTCTGAACCTCTTTCTGAGATACGTCCACTTCTATCCGGACACTGTTGACCACCTGTTGTGAGGCATTCAGCTCTATGCGAAGAGTGTGAACCTCTTGCTGGAAGACTGTCATCTGCTTCAGTGCCTCCTCATACTTCCGCTTTAGCGTAGCCACCATTTTATCAGATTGGCTCTGCTTTCATCCATGGCGGAAATAGTAGCCTTTGCAGTATCTAGCTCAGTCTTGAGATCGTCCAATTCTGTCCTGGCTAAAGAGTAAATTGTGAGCACATCTTTTTGTAGCCTCACGTTATTTTTCTGTAGCTCTGTGTAACCATCTTCCTTTTGTTTCAATTGTTCATGGAGCATATCACAGTTATGCCTGGAATTGTTTAGGGCATCTTCAGGGCTGGTCAAGGGATCATCACTCACTGGTTCCGGCTCCACTTCCCTGGGATGGTTGGTTGAGGGTTCCTCACTGTTGGCACCGGACAGACACTTCTTTGGGGTACACGACTTCTGCCTTGGGCCCTCTGGATATTCGGTTAACCGCGTGACGAATTCTCCATTTTCTCTAGGCTGCAGGGCAACTCGGTCCCCCTTTTTCTCCACAGGATCTGCGGACGTGTCTGTTCCTTCCACGGTAAGTGAAGAACCGCTTTTCTTTTTCCGCTTTTTTGTTTTGGATGACTCCGTCCCATCCGGAATACTGGGGTCTCCTTCTTTATTTGATACTTTAGCAGCTTCATTATATACGCCAGGCTTTTCTTGCAGTTGCTTTAGCTGACAGACATATTGGGTGATCGGCTGCTCCCACTCTGTCTCCTGCTGATCATATTCGTCATCAAAGGGAGCGGTCTTTTCTGTTCGTGCCGAGTTCAGGCACCCCCACCATTCTTGGGGTGTTTTGTGGGTGTGACTCGGTTCGGGTTCCCTGTAAGAGATGTCTTCCTCTTTATTGGACTGGAAGGGCCACTATTCCGTGCGGTAGGGTTCATTACAGGAACGCTGCATCTTGTCCTCCATTTTTAGGCTATCAGGTGTAATTTTCTTCCTGACCTCAGGAGGCGCTATTGCAGCTGTTGCCACTGTATTTGCTAGAACCCCCAATTGTGGTAGTCCTACAGATGGGCATATTTTGCTTGTAGAGGTCGTAGCTCTCACAGGCATCTCTATAGACTTTTCTTTCTTGGGTAATTTTTTTTCAATATCAGCAGTACTGTGCATGCATTTTCTCTTATCAGGTATACAAGATGTGCAGTTGCTAGGTAAAAAAAACATCTATTTGCTTTACACCCTTTACTTGCTAGGTATAATCTTTCATTAGGTATGCTGAATGTGTGGTTGCTAGGTAAAAAAAAAACTTTTGTTTGCTTTACACCATTTACTTGCTAGGTGCATTCCCTTCACTTCAGCAACAGAATTTGGTTTTCTGCCTGAGTTCAGTAATTTTCAGTCTCATCATTGGGTATTATGGCATTCACACTTCACACTTTGGGTGTCTGTTTTACTCCCAAAATATATATAGGCAGACTTTTTAACTTGCAGAAAAAAAACATTCATTGCAGTGGACTATTTCTTTCATTCCCGGCAGGGTGACTCAACACTCAGCAATTGGCTTTGAAAAACCTTTTACACAGTTCCGCAATCCCTTTATCCCCTGTAGGGCAATTTTTCACTCAGCATTTGTTTGCTAAAAATTCCCCTGCTTCAGCACAGTCTTGTATCAATTTTCACACTTTTCTGCATATACTCCATTCACAGCTGGTAGCCCTATGCGGTGTGGCAACCTTTATTTGCAAAATCAGTAACACTCGTGGGTCACCATCTGTATTCACTGCTTCAGCGAAACTTTTGAAAACAACAAACACCTATCCCTTTTTAAGGGCTGACTCACTTCTTGAACCCTGACTATGGCTGGAAGGCAAAACCCCTATTTCAATGACCATATTACACTTTGTGATAGGCAAATACGGTTTAGCTGCTTCAGCAGTCTCTCTCCTCTTGGGATTGGGGCAAAGAGTCCATCTGTGGTTTTATAAGTTTCAGTGCAGTGTAAGTTTCAGTGGTGTGTATCCCTTTAACTCTGATCTCTGCTGCATGAGTTTTTTTTTTCTAAGTTGCTCAGACTGTTTGTAGGCAAAGAGCATAAAAAAAATTCACATAAAAAATCTCCGGTCCTTTTTAACTTCAAAGACACCTTTCATCCCACTTCTGACACCATATGCAGATGGACGTTCACAGAGGTACACAATTGGAGACTTTTGTAAGGTGAAATTATAACAAGGCTTTATTGTGCCTTTTCCTTTTCATCAGGAAACCATCCAAAAAAAAGGGGGGGGGGAACAAAGCTTCTATTCACTTGGGAGTATTCCTAGTGAAACACCATGCAATTACACAACTACCTTAGTTAAGCATGTCTCCCAGCCCCAAAACATATAGCATGAAATAAGCAGATATAAGAAGTCTCTTAAGAATGAAAGTCTTATCTGTTCCTTGGAGGGAAAATCTTCTCTGTTCCTGGTTCAGCTTCCTTCCCTCAGGGTGTGTCAGGATTCAGGTGGATAGTTTTCCCTGTGTCTTGAAATCAGCTATGCTGTGTCTTCTGGCAGAGCTCAAGACAAGTTGTGAGAGTAAAGACAAATCTCTCCTCTCTCTCCAAAGTTCAGCTCAAGTATGAGCTAAGGAGTCACACTTCCTGTCTCAACAGAACGGCTTTTGTAAGCAATCTAAATCAGGCAGGTGGTGTTTATTAATTGACTACCAGCAGTTAACCACCACACTGCTAGATTAAAGGCACATTACTTGAACAGGGATTACTTCCCTGTTACACAGGACAAGTATCTAGATCATACATATGACAAAGACTGCCAGGGGTATAAAGTGCTTCTGCTGGAAACTACACCTGAAATATGTCACGAGACTGCTCCCCACGTACTACACTTAACCGAACTGACGGGTGGAAGTTGCCCACTGGTTTACCCTGAGCTACCCAGGCGTCAGCTTCCGACCACCCCACTCCGTGCACCAGGGGTGGGGAGACCCCTATCCTCAGCGTGGCCAGCCAATACCACCATCCAGGCGCCTTTTCCCCACATCACGTTTGCACCAGACACTACCCGTCAGCACTCCCTGTGGGATGGCTCCTCTCTCTTGCCATCCCCTACACACCACACAGCACCCAGGGACAGTGGGGCTAATGGGGGTTCCCTACCCAATGTGGCCGTCCTCCAGCTGGCGGATGCCTTCATCCACTCTGCACAGTCACAGCAATACCGCAAACTTAAAGCATTTTCGGGAATTCAACCTACCCCCTTAGGTGAATCCGAGTTTGAAGAATGGAAGGATCACACAGAACAGGTACTCCCAGAGTGGAACTGCGCAGAGGCCGTAAAGCGGCAGCTGATCGTGGAATGCCTGCGGCCGCCCGCCTCGCACATGTTACAGAGCTACCGGGATGATCACCCTGAAGCGGATTCCCAAGCCATACTGCGTGTGCTCACCAAGGCCTACGGCACACCAGTGGACGGCTTTTCCTTGATGGCCAAATTCCACGCCCTGGTACAGACTGAAGGAGAAATGGTGTCCGCATTCCTTCGACGAGTTCACCTGGATCTCTGGACGTTAGTGTGGAAGAAAGTAGTGCGCAAGTCAGAGGCCAACGGCCTGAGAACCACGCAGCTCCTGATGGGTCTCTTGTCACTACACCTGGTAGCTGTCAAAGTCAGTGGTAGCCTCGTTCCGGGGCAAGCATTGTTCTTTGAAGAATTGATGGATAGAGTACAAGCACATGAAACTGTTCTGCTAGGTCGTGATTCAAGTCCTGCTAAAAAGATGGGGACTTCCTCCAAGGAATGAAAAGAGAGGAGAGATTAAAGGGAAATCTAACAAAGAGGCACATCAGGAAAAAGAAGACCCTTATGATGATGAAGCTGATACCGTGGATCTTCCCTCCGGGCAGATGTCCTCTACTCCACGGGCCCAGTCTAATCGAAGTGGTGTCCTCTGTTTCCGTTGCGGCAAGAAGGATCACATCGCCTCGTTCTGTTCACAGAAGACGAAGGTTGCTGCGGAAAATGCTAAATCTATGCTGTGTACCACCCTGAAATCTGAAGATACCACTACACCAGAAGAGTTCAAATGAAGCATCGGTACCACCAAAGGCAGGCTGCCGCATAGGACCTGCTACCATTGTGAAGGTCATTATTGAAGGCATCTAGGCTTCAGCGTTGCTAGATACTGGTTCCCAAGTAATAATAGTATACCGACAGTTCTACCATCAACATCTTCACTGGTTGCCCCTGCTGTCTGCAGATGCAATGAGATTGCGAGGGTTAAGCCATGAAGACTACCCTATTGATGGAGTGGTACGAGTTCATCTGGAAATCCCACAGCTGAATACTAGCAAGCATCACCCTGTGGAGGTGGAAGCGTTGGTATGCCCGGAGCCCTAAGAACTCCCTAGTGCTCCGATAATCTTGGGAACCAATACTGACATAGTACAGGCAGTAATTCGTATGTACCTACAGGAGGCGGGTGAACTACCACTAGCGGCGCTAGCAGAATACCCTGTATTGCGAGAGGAGTGTTGTAGTACAGCGGCACAAGAAGAGCACGTAGTCATCTACAATATTGAGTATGGGTTAACTGAGATCCCACCAGTAGGAGGGAAAGTGATGACTGCTACCTGCTGCTATCCAGAAAGGAACAAGACAGATCGACTAGTCTCGCTGGAAAGTACTCCTGAAGACGACCAACGGCGCGGATACAAACTGCTGGCCGAGGTGAGGGAATGGCCGTCTAAACTACCAAATAGAGTGGAGGTGTGTGTACAGAACATTTCTCCCTACCCCATGTATATCGACTATGGACAGCAGTTGGGGAGAATATACCCTGTCACTCCTGTGGAGAAGATGGAGACTCGTACACAGGCAGCAGCTGTATCTGTAGCAGCTTTCCCACTGGCGTTTGACTTCGGGAACTCTAAATTGACAGAAGAATGAGAGAGGTTGCTGACCAAATTGGAAGCAAGACGAGCAGTATTCTCCACCAGTGATATGGACGTGGGCTGTAGCCGCAGCGCACAACATACCATTCGGTTAAATGATACGCCTCCGTTTCGAGAAAGGTCCCGTCGCATCGCTCCTAGGGATGTGGAAGATGTGAGAAATCTACTACAAGAAATGGAGGCGGCCGGCATCGTCATGGGATCTCGCAGTCCATATGCATCGCCTATCGTGGTGGTGCGGAAAAAGAACGGGTCAGTACGGCTATGTGTGGACTATAGAACCTTGAATAATCGTACTGTACCAGATCAGTATACCCTCCCTCGGATCGAAGTCCTCTTAAACGCACTGTCGGGAAATAAGTGGTTCAGTGTGTTGGATCTGAGGTCCGGGTATTACCAAGTACTGATGAACTCCGAAGATCAGGAGAAAACAGCTTTCATCTGCCCACTGGGGTTTTATCAATTCACGTGTATGCCCCAAGGTATATGCGGTGCTCCAGCCACTTTCCAGCATCTAATGGAAAAGATGATTGGGGATATGAACCTCAGAGAATGCTTAGTGTATCTGGATAACATTATAGTGTTCGGGAAGACGCTGGAGGAACATGAAGAGCGGCTGATAAAAGTGCTGAATCGACTAAGCGCAAAAGGACTCAAGCTGTCAATGGATAAGTGTCGGTTTTGCCGCACCTCGGTGACCTATGTGGGTCACATTGTCTCTGCGGAAGGAATATCTACTGATCCGGGGAAGATAGAAGCTGTGGTGAACTGGCCGCGACCCGTTAACATTATGGAATTGCGATCCTTCCTAGGATTTTGCGGTTATTATCGAAGGTTTGTGGAAGGCTATTCCAGCAAGACGAAGGTTTTCAACAACCTTCTCAAAATCTACCCTGAAGACACGGGTCGGAAAGCAGCTTCCGCTCAGGCACCCTTCGGGGATAAGTGGACTCCAGCTTGCGAAAAGGCGTTTCTGAGGTTAAAGAGAAACTTAACACATGCCCCTGTGCTGGCCTATGCAGACTCTGAGCGGCCATATATTCTACACGTGGATGCCAGTTTTAACGGTTTAAGAGCAGTGTTGCATCAGAAATACGATATTGAACTTCGACCAGTCGCCTATGTCAGTTGGAGTTTAAGGCCCAATGAACAGAACTATCCTGTACACAAATTGGAGTTTCTAGCCCTCAAATGGGCTATTGTGGACAAGCTGCATGACTACTTGTATGGGGTCACATTTGAAGTTAGGACTGATAACAACCCTTTGACTTACATCAACACCTCTGCTAAGTTGGATGCTACCGGCCACCGCTAGTTAGCAGCGCTCTCAAATTATCAATTCACCCTTAAGTACAAGCCTGGGTCTATGAACATTGGCGCTGACGCCCTATCTCGACGACCAGGATTAAATCCTACTCCTGATGAGGGTGTTTGGGAAGAAATTCCGGGACCAGGAGTACGGGCATTGTGCTCCATAGCAACGGTGGTGCAAGACCGAGTTGCCTTCTCTGAATTGAGGATAGTGGATTCTTTAGGGTGTCAATCAAAGGCTATCCCAGAAGCGTACTGTCACCCAGACGGGATGGATATCACTCCGGATAAAATTATCACCTGGAAGGATCTGGTACAATATCAAATTCACGACCCAGTGGCAGGGATAGTCCGTCAAGCTCTCCAACAAAATAATCCATCGTTGCTTAAATGGGCCCCTGAAGAAATGGCAGCCTTGTTGATTAAAGAAATGAACAAGTTCGAACTCGATAAGTGTCTACTGTATAGGGTAGTGCCGTACCACAACCACCCGGATAGACGACAATTATTCCAACCTAAGATCTTACAACCAATGGTCCTTCGAGCGTTACATGATGATCACGGTCATCTGGGTATCGATAAATCCTTTGAGCTACTTCGTGATTGATTCTTTTGGCCCAAAATGAGGGAGTCTGTGGAACTACACTGTAGGCGGTGTACACGCTGTATACAACAAAAAACTCTACCCACCCGGGCGGCGCCCATGGTTCATTTGAAAAGCTCGGGACCCATGGATCTGGTGTGTATGGACTTTCTTTGTATTGAACCCGACACTCGAGGCATCGGAAATGTACGGGTGATCACAGATCACTACATCAGATATGCCCAAGCCTTCCCTACTAAAGACCAACGGGCGGTGACTGTAGCTAAAGTCTTATGGGAGAAGTATTTCATTCATTATGGACTACCAAATCGATTGCATTCGGATCAAGGCCGGGACTTTGAAAGTAATCTTATACGAGAACTGCTTAAGTTGCTGAGTATCAACAAGTCACGGACGACACCTTACCACCCAGAAGGGGACGCTATGCCTGAACGGTTCAACCGAACGCTGCTCAACATGCTTGGTACCCTAAAGGGCTCACAGATGACTGAATGGAGTAAGCATGTAGAGTCCTTGGTACATGCTTATAATTACACCCGCCATGAGTCCACTGGATATACTCCTTACTTTCTGATGTTTGGACGAGAAGCTCGGCTACCAGTGGATGTACGTCTGCGGATATCTACCGATGGGGTATCCAATAGGATGCATTTCAAGTATGTGCAAAGGCTACAAGACAGTTTGCAGCTGGCATTTAATTCATCAGAGAAAGCTTTGGCTCAATTAAATGCGAGTAATAAGAGACAAATAAACAAAAGAGATACCGGCGCCTATTGAGTCCAAAAATAATGGAATCCTGGATGTCCAGTAGAAATAGTTCCAGTCCCAAGGAAATCAACAGTCTCTGTATCCTGGGATATTCAGATATGACTTGATGCAATGAAAAAAGAAATATTTAGTGCAACACAGTTTAAACAATTTATACAGACATAATTGCAACTGGCTGACATAGACAGACAAAACAAACAGACACACCTAGACAAACAACACTTAAGCAAAGCTAATGATAAAAGTTATTTATTAAACTAATTAATAAAAAAGGACAAATGGCTAACAGACCGCTCCGGTGGGTTTAAACCTAGATAACACTCACAGGACGGCTGCTGGTAATTCACATAGTACCAATGGGGGCTGGTGACCGCGTGTGGGAGATCCGCTGGGTGCCTCAGACGCCTTGTATTCCTTCTGCGTCTCTCTACTGGCAAAAACCGGAAGTGACGCCGTCCTCGTGGCGGACCGGAAATGACGTAGCCGGATATGACGTCAGAACCTGGCAATCTCCAGTTGAAGACACAGGAAACGGCGATCTGCACCTCCTTGTCCCACAGTTCTTGGAAAAAAGCACTCAGCACTTGTACTGCTTGCAAATATAAGCCACCAAATGTCCTATATATGGATAAAAATGCCCTACGCGTTTCGTGTGTCTAAGCACACTTCCTCAGGGGATATGAAGTGATGGCAGTGATGCTGGGTTATATACCCTCAAAATTTGCTCCGATTGGTCTGTCAATCAGTGCAATCATGGGGTAATCCGTTTAGCATATTAAATCACTGCCATTTGATTCAGCTTTGCATACATGAAAAAAACCTAACACAACATTTAACATAACATAAAAACAATGAATAAAATAGTGACTATTTGGCAATGTATATTATACCAATGATATTAGTCAGTACACAGTAAAAAATATAAAAAAAAAACCTTAGTGGGAACATAAAAAGATAAAGTGCTGAATAAAAAACTTTCACCTGATGTTTATAGGAACACTCCTAGCTCAAAGTCAATATTTAACCCTCTGGGGGATAAAGTTTTTAGCTCATATATCCAGTATGCCTCACGCATACTGCATTTTTGTAATCTATCACCACCTCTTGTACTAGCAGGGATTGTCTCAATGGCCTGACACTTGAGACCGCTAGGATTTCTGTTGTGATGTGTGAGGAAGTGGTGGGATACGCTATGGGTGATCAGTCCTCTTTTAATGTTGTATATGTGTTCATACACTCTCCTTTGATACGTTCTTCCTGTCCTTCCCACATACTGCAGGCCACAAGGACACTGGAGTAGATATATGACATAACACATATGACAGTCAATATGTGACTTGATAGGATATTCCTTTTTAGTGACGTTTGATTTAAAAAAATTTACATTATTACTGTACATACATGCCGTACACTTGGAACACTTTAAAAAAACCTTTGTCTATCATAGCTCTATTCTCTTTTTGTTGGATTAGTGGACAGCTTTGGGCAATTCTAGTTTTTAAATTTGATGCCCTAGTGAAAATGATTTGTGGTTTAGGAGGTAAAATTCTTGCTAGAACAGTGTCCCTCATTAAAATCGGCCAATGTTTATTAATTATTTTTTTAATCTTAGGTGCCATGCCATTATATTGCGTAATAAACGGTACCTTCTCTGAAAAACTTTTTTTCAAATCTTTTTTCTTGTATACAAGAAGATCTTCTCTTCTCAAATTAGTAACCTGATTTATAGCCTCATCCAAAAGATGCTCAGGGTAATTCCTACTAAGAAATTTGCACTTCAGGTCCTCAGCCTGAGACTCAAAATCCCTGATGTCAGAGCAACTGCGTCTCAGGCGGAGGAACTGACCCCTAGGTATATTCCTGATCCATAATGGATCATGCGAACTGTCAGCTCTAAGGTAAGTATTTGCCTGCACTGGCTTGAAAAATGTTCTAGTATGAAGAGTGTGATTAGTGACATAAATGTGTAAGTCTAAAAAATCAATGTGCTCTGTGCTGTGATTAAAAGTGAATTGAAGTTTTTTGTCATTATTGTTTAAATAAGTGAAAAAGTGTTGTAATTTTGTGTCACCGCCGGACCAGATGAAAAGTACGTCATCTATGTAACGTTTCCAGAGCACCAGGTCTGCCCCATATGGACAGTTGTTCCAAATGGACCCTTCTTCCCAACTGTCCATAAAAAGATTTGCATAACTTGGGGCAAACCTGGTGCCCATTGCGGTTCCACAAACCTGATTATAAAACTGTGAGTTAAAAGTGAAATAATTATGTGTTAAAATAAACAGAATACTATCAACCAAAATTTTTTTCTTAGCAGATGTCAATAAATCAGTAGAATCCAGTTTTTGAGACGCTACGATCATAAAGTGCGCTATAAGGAAATTCGTTCGGGGGATGCTGTCCTTCTTCGCAATCTGGGCGTTCCCGGGAAGCATAAACTGGCCGACCATTGGAGAGAAGGTGTATATGAGGTGGAGTCACAGATGCCTGGCCTCCCGGTGTACCGTATCAAAGACTCAGAAGGTCGGGTAAAGGTATGGCATAGAAATCATCTACTTCCTATACCTCAAGTAGGAGATGAAGAGCCGGAAATAGCAGCTGCTTCTCTAGATGGGGAGCCAAACTTAACAGAGGTTGGTTCAGAGACTGTAAATAATACCAACCCTGAGGACTCTATGGAGGGAACATATCAAAGGGGCCCTCCGACCGCAGGGGCATCTCCCAAAGGAGCTACGGGTAAAGGGCCTCATGTTCAAAAGTCAGATAAGGTGACTCCAGTGATTCAGCCCTTAGATCCACAGAGCCCATGCTTTGTGCCTCAAAGAGACTGTGTTGAACCACCGAGCCCCTCAAGGGAAGAGATTGAGTTACAAAGTGAGGTTAGTTACTCTCCAGAGGGAGTGACTGAAGAACAGCTCAGCAGAAGTCAAAGAGTTGGTCAACCTCCCATGAGAATGACATGATCAATTTGGGGCACCCCATTATGAGGCTCAGCAGTGGGCTCGCAGTAGAGAGAGATCTGTGATTGTAATGTTCATTGAAATGTATATTCTCATGTAGAGTATACAAGTGATAAGTTGAATTAATATATATGCTTTATTGTGTAAATATGAGTGACATTGGTATACGTTCCCAAGCGGGACCGTTGGATTCCACCAGGGGGAGGATGTAGCCAAGTCCTCCGGTACCACCCCTTCTTAGCCTGGTGCTAGTGGGAGCTGTCGGGGTGGCCGCGGCGACAGGGACTCCTGGAGGTATTGGCTCAGGGCGCCGCCATGTTATGCGCGATTCGCGCATGCCCAGTAGCGCGATAGTTGCGGCGGCCATTACCAGGGAAGGCTGTGTGTGGGACTACAAGTCCTATGAGCCTCAGGGAGTTGGGATACCAGGTGGTCACAGCAGCCAATGGGGTTGTCAGAACTCTCTGCTCTCTGATTCGGAAACATTCCTCGCGCTGGAGAAAACAGGCAGTTGATGTCAGTTGGTGCTGGGAGGCAAGGGGAGAGGAGGTGCATAGTGCAGGAGGTCAGTGACCCACTGCATAGGCCAGAATATTCCCCTAGGCCCCAGCGCAGGCCCTGAGTCACCACCAGCTTGTGGTACTGCAGGGAACAGCCCTAGATAGGGACTTTACCATTTACTGATAGTAGCAGTCAGGGACACAACATCTTCCTGAGCTACAATGTGATCTGTAGTTTGGGATCAGACTGCATTGCGGAGTCAAGCCTCGTGAGAGACCTCCCTGACAGTGAGGAACTACTCATGAGAGATGAAGCTGGATCTGCGGATCCTTTTCGAAGTATCAGCGACCGGGTGCTGGAGCGCCCGGCAGGTATTATTATAAAGTGCACTAACACCGGTACCTACAGGCGCTGATCCCGCCTTGGGGGGTGGATTTCTTGGGGACACTAAAGGTTGTGACCAAGAAACTTGTCCAGTACATTGGACACGGTGTGGGGTGCACACAGTGGTGGGGAAGGGACACTTGCACAGTGGGTGCACTGTGAACTACTGGTATACAGCTATATCATTCTTATATGTGTATATGTCATTCAAGGTTATAACTGCCATATGAGTGTGTATGTTCGCTAATGTTATTTCATGCATATGTGTTATTAGGACCAACGTATATATATATATATATATATATATATATATATATATATATATATATATATATATATATATAGTAAACTGTTACATATACTTGTGGGTTGTTATTATTGTTCTTGTCCAGGGGAATCTCACATCTAAGGGATCCTGGGCAAGTGGAGGCGCTGCCATTTACTATTGTTGCCCCAGGCTCCCAGTTAGTGGAGGCTCAAATCTCGGTGAGCCAGCAGGTATATACAGCATCAGTAGCCTGTCTAGTCAGCAGGAAAGAGGGTTACATATAAATCACTACAGTTGTGTTGTGTCCAGTTGCTCCAGCCCCATACCACGTGTATCGCACACTGTAAAACATATATATAGATCCATAGCACTCAGGCCCCCACCTCAGCGAAAGGAACTATAGTCTGAGGGAAAGAGGGATTACAGGGATTAACCCCTCAAAGGAATTTGTATTAAATGAATTCACGTCAGGAGTGCCAGGAAGGGTAGAACTGAACTGAGTTTATTGGAGACTTGATATCATCAGCAGCGAGTTTTACATACAGTGCCCTTCAAATGTAACCCTCCACCCTTACCTGGGCAGAGGCAATGTTCAACAGGGGCTAGTACCTGGGGTAATTAATCCTCACCCTTACCTGGGTCAGATAGGCTTCAGGAGGAACTGATGGCTGAGGTATGTATTCCCCATCCGTTCCCTGGATAGATAGGCCTTAACAGGACTGGTCCCTGAGGGAATTAATCTTCAGCTTTACCTGGGGCAGAAAGGCTTCAGCAGGAACTGATGCCTGAGGCAATTAACCCTCACCCCTCCCTGGACAGATAGGCCTTAGCAGGATTCAGGAGCAACTCCTGCCTCAACCAGAGCCAGGGCAGGAACCAGAGCCACTCCAGGACTCAGCACAGGACAGACTCCACCGAATGAGAAAGGGGAGGGTCCCCAACTTATATACCCAGGGGGTGTAACCCTTTCTACCCCCAGTCCCTGGGCAGAACTTGCAGTCTGTCCGTCACCCCACTAACCACATGACCTACTAACTCTGACTCATGCCCACCAGACTAGCATGTGCCTGAAGGTGCCACATTGTAATCTAACTAGGAGCCAACTCACATGCAGGGCCATGTGCTAACTGTTTAACCCCAAAACTGCCAGCGTCTGCCATAGCTTACATGCAGAATAGATGTATTATTGTAGCAGGATGGTACACCTTTAATGACGTTACCAGTGTCTGTATGTCCTGCTGGTTAAGTGCAGCAGTATTATCTGGCTTAGCACCAAAGTTGCACAAGTTCCCAAATTTCAAGAACTCATACAGTATCTATTTGGTCCCCAAATCCGGAATGAGGTTAGGGCCAAACATAAGGTCAGAAAATCATTCTCTGATATGAAGAGGGCTCCCAGAGAATAGGACCTTTTCACAAGGACGGTGGGTTTGTCAGGCCCTACAGACCAATCTGAGACAAACCCAAACAGGGTAAAACAAAGAAGCCCTTTTATAAAAAATAAGAGACCTCTTAACCAGGTGGACGCAGCCTGAATCTGGTAAGTTCCAATTCCAATTCACTGGGAGGGGTTGTCACAATTGGGAAAAATAACATCACACAAATGGGTCCTGAGAAGAGTATGTAACATAGCCTCCTGGCAGTTACTTCTTTTTCTGGGCTTTTCCTCTGTCAGTCCTGTTAGAGCAGTGGCAGTGGAAAGGTTAATTCCTTCAAGAGGTTTGTATGTGTATTTCAGCCTTGAATGTGTAGCAATATTCGAGGGCGGGCCTTGCAACTCTGAGGTTTTCAATCAAAGGGGTGGATATTGGTTGGAACGCCCCCTGCTGTGTGTGGGCCAATCTGTATCCGGCTTTGGCTTGTAATGAGTCAAAGTTAGAGACACTCCCCTGAGATGTTCAAATTGGGACATTCCTCCTAAATTAAGTGGTCAGTTATTCAGTTAGTGAGTCAGTGTGTGTTGAGTGAGCTGAGATAGAGGAGACAACACAAGAAGAAAGCCGTCTCTTCCCTTCCCCCCATGCTGAGGGGAATAGGTGGGGGGGGGGGGGGAGAAGATCATGCTACTAGTCATGGCTCTGAACTAGGTAGACAAAGGACTGATCAGGCAAAACTGCTGTGACATGCTGTATCTGTATCTGCAATAAAGCTACCAAGAAAAGACATTGCTGTGTGGCTTCCTGTCTCTGCATGAGGAGTGTCAGCGCGTGTCTATTTCCTGAAGACCCCAGAGTATCCTCACTGGCTGGAGGCACTGCACCAGCTGGAAAAACAAGGTAATCTGTTCCCTGTCCCTGTCCTGGCTCTCCCCACACCACCGCGGAGCCCTCAGCCCTCCTGTTACCAGCAGGCTGTAGCACCATTACACCTGAAGTAACCAGAGAAGGAGAGTACCCCCCCCCCCTATCTCACTTAGGGGGGGGGGGTGGGATAAAAGGGTTACAAGTAAACAAGGGATTTATAATCAGATTTCCTTTTCAGGTTAATAATAACTTAATTTCAAATAGCGCTTTTCTCCCAATGGGACTCAAAGGGCAACACAATTACAGTACAGTACGCGGAACACAACACATAGAATTTTAACAGACTGTTCCTGCCCCGTAGAGCTTACAATCTATGGATTTTGGTGCCTGAGAGACAGAGAGATAAAGTGACTTGCCCAAAGTCACAAGGAGCCGACACCAGGAATTGAACCAGGATTCCCCTTCATCAAGGAACTGCAGTTCTCGATTCGACTCCTGCCTGTATCAAGCTCTATATCAGGGCAGGATAGAGCTAGTGGACTCTACAGTTTCAGACTGGATCAGTCATTTATTTCCGGGGCTGAAGCCAGATGGTTCATTGTGACCGTTAAATGTCAAAAAATTCTAATCGAAGGTCTAGCTCTAGTGGATATACCTACGAGAGTACAAACCAAGAGCGAAGATTCACCTAACACTGATACTTGTTAACATGTTATTGCACTATTTTTGTGCCTTTTTCTATTTTCACTTGTGGTGCCTTCTTATGCTCCCCTGGCTTTGGAGAGAACATATTCATCAAAGGGAACTTTGGAGAAAGTTCCTACCTGGCGGTTTGAGCAAAATAATTTGTTTGCACTTTTTTATATAATTGTGTGGTGACTTGTAAGACAGTCACCTGATCCGGTGCTCAGAGTAAGAACAAATGCTGGAAAGGCTGGATCATCCCAAATGTATTTATACAGTCCCTGTTGTATCCGTGTATAACAATTAAGCCACCCCATAGAACCACAACAAGAACAAATGAAGGGATAGGGGGAGGGGGGAGGGGAGAGAGATGTAACGGACAGTCCGTGCATGGAACACTAGAATAAATGTAGGTAACCGGAATCACCGACAACTGGCTACAAGGTAAGCACTAGATAAACTTTTTTATGGTCACATCATCCAGTGCTGCGTTATTTGGCTGTGCACCGGTTTTTCCATTCCATGGATATCTCCCTCCACTTTTTATATATATATACACATGTATTCACAAAATAATGTTTTCACACTAGTGGTAAAATCCACCAACTAAATCTGTTGCACTATTTTAATACACGAATAAGGAAGACGTTTGATATACTTGTTTTTTGTTGTTCTCACGTGTAATCTGTGGGAGTGCCAATCCAGAACACTTTTCTGGGTATAATTATCACTACAGACACGTCTCTTAAAGGCTTGGGAGGGTTCTCTCAGAAAAGAGCTCCAAGGGGAGTGTGGTGACAAAAAGAAACACAATTCAATATAAATGTATAAGAGCTCAAAGCAGCAAAATTAGCCGTTCAGTCTCTTCCCCCTTATCAATACCAGAATATAAAGGTATTAATTCAGATGAACAATAGGATGCTGGTGTCATACATAAATAGAAGACACTCACTCAGAGCCCTCTGTATCAGCTATGTTTGTTTAGGAGAAACAAACAAAACAGTGGACACATTATCACACGTAAAGCTAACCCGTAGTGTGTTATCCTTCCGGAGAGAATGATTCTCCTAATTAAAGAGATACAGTATTTGAGGAGATGGTTCCCATTAACCACATGGTCAAGAAAGGCCTAAGTATTCAATTAGGGATCCCCCACAGTTTGGCACAGAGGACCTTTTACAGGAGCACCCACAATCCAAATTGGAGAGCAACTCTAATGGGGACTAGAACAATTCCTTTAATTAAATGCTCAGGAATTAACGAACCCCTCGGTAAGACCACGGACCAGAAAAATATATAAGGCAATAATTGAGGCATTTAGATTTTGGCTTAAGGCCTTCAAACCTATAACTAGAATAGATACAGTTGAAGTGGACAGATACATTCCAAGGTTTGGCAGCTTCTAAGATCAGATCATACAGAGTAGCTTCAGCCAATCTAGTACCAAATCTTAATTCACATAAATGATATATATTCCTTTATTAAGTCGAAGAAGACAGTTTCTCGTCGAAACGCGTTGGAGTGGGAGTCTTGCTGAGGGGGTCCCCCACCTTTTTCCACCTGACATGGAGTTTTGACCTACCTTTCTGCCTGTGACACCCATACACTGAGTGGTGACGTAATTTTCACTTTGTTACTATTATAACTTGTGTATCCACATCATGCAACCTTTTCACAGCTTATACAGTGATTTTTTATGTGGTCACAAGATTCCAGTGTAGGTTGAATATCATACAGGTGTGCTCAGACAGAGCCCCCTGTGTCCTGTGCATGTCTTGCTTTGGATCTATTTTTAGACCCTTGCCTCCAGGTCCACATTGTCTAGGTAGTGTTGAGCCCCCCCTCACCTTTTAACTTTATCCCGTTTTACTCACTTCAATAAAAAAAAAATTGTTACACTTTAATCTATGTCCGTGTGCTTTTCAGAAGGTTGCTTTCTCTTTGTCGCTTTCATATTTATTTAACCTTCAGCACCACTGTTAAGTCTAACCACTCATGACTTACTAACAGGTGTTTTGGACACCATTGATTAAAGTGTAGAGCGATATTTCTGTGTGTTATAATATATATATATATTTCTTTTTTTTTTTTACATTTTTTTTTTACTTCAATAGTTTCATGTGGGCAATCTCTAATTAGCTAAAGAACAGTATAGCTGCAGGTCAATTTGTTCTCCATGTATTGATAGGTCAAAATTTGGTGACATATTAAAAGCTGGGATTTGTTTATAATCTGCTTGTCTGTCAGTGGAAGCTCATGAATATTCATGAGCATTCCTGCACTGACATGTTCAAGAGGGAGGGCAGGGCTGACAAAGGGGTGTGCCAGAGCTTGTGACAGGACATGAAGGGGCAGTGCCTTAGCAAATGGCTGTTAAAATAGAATACAAGAAAATTGGTCTTTCAAAGTTGTTTTTTTTAAAACAGAAAATGCTAAAAGTATTTTTTCTTACTACAGAACTGATTTATTAAAAAAAACACACATGCAGGATATTGACTGAACTGCAGCTTTAAAGGGCTTCAATACTGCACATGCAACCCTTGAGGTACTGTATATCATGTTGCCTACCACTGTCATAGAGGTTTAGCAATGATTGCACTTCTAATATATGTAAAAAAAAAATATATACTTTTTTTTTTGCTTAGGAACATTACCCTTTATTTTAGGGGAAGTGATATTAGCAAATAGAAGAACAATGTTCAAATATAGTGCTCAAGTGACATGCTCTGTAATTAACAATGATTTCTTGATTGAAGGAAATAGGCTGGGTGTAAGGTATATGATTGAGTGAGGTATATATGGGTGCGTGTGTAGTCTGTGACCTGAATAAATGTCCTGGTGAGTGTGGGTGATGGAGATATATGAGCCCCACCCCCTCACTGCCAATGTGGACTGGTACTGACACTTTTATAAACACACCAATAAAATACCTCTATGTACTGTTTGAAGGTACAACTCACGTGACCTTGCCCATTGTGCCTTCTGGAAAGCGTGCTCCTGCTTGTAGAAATGATTCGGGTAGCCACAGATGTAGAGGTGCAGCGCACAGCGATAAACTGGATCCACGGGACAGCAGCAGTATAATGAAAATAAAGGTTCTTTATTGAGAAGTCATGGTGCAGACAGGTATGGGTGCAGGAAAAAACCTCTGTCTCTAACGCGTTTCACGCCTTGCTGGCGCTTCGTCGGAGAGTACAGTGTGGTGTGCTGTGGTTGCCCTCTTATAGAGATCCCAATTATCATAATTTGAGACCTCCGTGTAAAATTTGTAAACCGGAAGTGACGCGACTCACTTGGTATACCGGAAGTGACGTATCGCGATATGCGAGTCACTGTTATTTGCCGGCTGGGTATGGTATTAAATAGCGCGTCTTCTAGCCTCCTGGGGAGGGGTTATCTGGGAGTGTGGAGGTAAAGTAAAGCCAAATCTATCCGTATTTAGGTGTATACTAAACCGGAAATGACGTGTCACTATGGCACATACTTTTAAACCGGAAATGACATATCGCTATGATGCCCATGACAATGATTTGTTTACATAATAAATATGTGGTCATGGCAACCCGTGGATTAACCCTGGGGTGAAGACTTTATGCAAATGAGGGAAAGCACAGCACAGATATCTTTGCTGAATAGTTAATAACTCATTTCAAGCAAGATATATTAAAAACAATAGTCAACATTTACAATCCTATCAGAGGACATCAATAGATATTAATGAGAATAAAATGCAGTAATTATGATACTTGGTATGACACAGAACTAGATTAGAGAGGGAACGATATATAGTACATTCTATTGGTCAAGTTCAGAGAGATACAAAGAGATAACCATATAACTTGTGATACACAGAATTATAAAAATATGTATAATATAATATATACATGACCTGATATTAATAATAACAATAATTTTATTGCAAAAAATGTTTCAATTCCCAATCGGTATTTATACCCCCGGGTGCAAGAGACCCGAGGGTATAAATCCAAAACATTTCTCTCTGATTCAGAGTCAATTCTCTATTGCCTCCCCTAATGTGTTTGGGGATATGTTCCAATGCATGGAATGTGAAAGTTTCTAACGAGCCTTGTGGGCATTCATGAAAATGTTTTGCTACCGGTAATTCTATATGATTCTTTTTAATAGAGCGTATGTGCTCAGAAATTCTAATCTTTAACGGACGAATTGTCCTTCCAATGTACACTTTACCACATTGACAATTTATTTTATACACCACATAATTTGTATTACATGTCATGAAATGATTAATTTTATATTTCTGTCCTGTATGTTTATTGGTAATTTCTGACAAAGGGGTGACATACTTACAGTATACACAATTCCCACATTTATGGAAACCTTTGGGTAATTTTGTGTCTCTGGATTCTAGGGCAAATAAACTCGGTGATAGGTGATAACCTATAGTTTTCGCCTTTTTATAGACAAATCTTGGTGTACTAGACACATATTTATTAAGGTCTTTGTCTAATTGTAGAACCTTCCAATGTTTGTCTACAATTTGCTTAATACATTTTGCCTGATTACTGTATGTTGTGATAAAGAGTGGTGTTCCTGAATCTCGTTCCTGTGGTCTATTGTGTTTGAGTTTGTCTGGAAATTTCTTTAGTAGATGTTCTCGCTCTGTGTTAAGTGCTCTGTTGAACGCAGATTGAATATGTTCCTCAGGGTAGCCTCGGTTTCTAAATCTCTCACTCAATATCTCAGATTCTTCCAAGAAGGTTTCCTCAGTAGAGCAAATCCTTCTTAGTCTGAGATATTGTCCGATTGGTATACCGCGTAAAAGTGGTTTCGGATGACTGCTGATTGCACGGTACAGACAAACCTGTTTCGCAAAACCAATGCCCGCAATTCTCTCCTCAGGGCCAATAGCAGTCATCCGAAACCACTTTTACGCGGTATACCAATCGGACAATATCTCAGACTAAGAAGGATTTGCTCTACTGAGGAAACCTTCTTGGAAGAATCTGCGTTCAACAGAGCACTTAACACAGAGCGAGAACATCTACTAAAGAAATTTCCAGACAAACTCAAACACAATAGACCACAGGAACGAGATTCAGGAACACCACTCTTTATCACAACATACAGTAATCAGGCAAAATGTATTAAGCAAATTGTAGACAAACATTGGAAGGTTCTACAATTAGACAAAGACCTTAATAAATATGTGTCTAGTACACCAAGATTTGTCTATAAAAAGGCGAAAACTATAGGTTATCACCTATCACCGAGTTTATTTGCCCTAGAATCCAGAGACACAAAATTACCCAAAGGTTTCCATAAATGTGGGAATTGTGTATACTGTAAGTATGTCACCCCTTTGTCAGAAATTACCAATAAACATACAGGACAGAAATATAAAATTAATCATTTCATGACATGTAATACAAATTATGTGGTGTATAAAATAAATTGTCAATGTGGTAAAGTGTACATTGGAAGGACAATTCGTCCGTTAAAGATTAGAATTTCTGAGCACATACGCTCTATTAAAAAGAATCATATAGAATTACCGGTAGCAAAACATTTTCATGAATGCCCACAAGGCTCGTTAGAAACTTTCACATTCCATGCATTGGAACATATCCCCAAACACATTAGGGGAGGCAATAGAGAATTGACTCTGAATCAGAGAGAAATGTTTTGGATTTATACCCTCGGGTCTCTTGCACCCGGGGGTATAAATACCGATTGGGAATTGAAACATTTTTTGCAATAAAATTATTGTTATTATTAATATCAGGTCATGTATATATTATATTATACATATTTTTATAATTCTGTGTATCACAAGTTATATGGTTATCTCTTTGTATCTCTCTGAACTTGACCAATAGAATGTACTATATATCGTTCCCTCTCTAATCTAGTTCTGTGTCATACCAAGTATCATAATTACTGCATTTTATTCTCATTAATATCTATTGATGTCCTCTGATAGGATTGTAAATGTTGACTATTGTTTTTAATATATCTTGCTTGAAATGAGTTATTAACTATTCAGCAAAGATATCTGTGCTGTGCTTTCCCTCATTTGCATAAAGTCTTCACCCCAGGGTTAATCCACGGGTTGCCATGACCACATATTTATTATGTAAACAAATCATTGTCATGGGCATCATAGCGATATGTCATTTCCGGTTTAAAAGTATGTGCCATAGTGACACGTCATTTCCGGTTTAGTATACACCTAAATACGGATAGATTTGGCTTTACTTTACCTCCACACTCCCAGATAACCCCTCCCCAGGAGGCTAGAAGACGCGCTATTTAATACCATACCCAGCCGGCAAATAACAGTGACTCGCATATCGCGATACGTCACTTCCGGTATACCAAGTGAGTCGCGTCACTTCCGGTTTACAAATTTTACACGGAGGTCTCAAATTATGATAATTGGGATCTCTATAAGAGGGCAACCACAGCACACCACACTGTACTCTCCGACGAAGCGCCAGCAAGGCGTGAAACGCGTTAGAGACAGAGGTTTTTTCCTGCACCCATACCTGTCTGCACCATGACTTCTCAATAAAGAACCTTTATTTTCATTATACTGCTGCTGTCCCGTGGATCCAGTTTATCGCTGTGCGCTGCACCTCTACATCTGTGGCTACCAGATATTAGCAAATAGCATTTAGTTATATGTGATTTTGACACAGAGCCCCTATACTTTGGCAAATAATCCCCTATCAAAGCAAACGTGGTGTAATTCTTGGTAAAAAAATAATCAGCACCAGGTGTATCACAGGAAAAACTCCCATAGAAGTAAATGAGAGTGATGCATGTAAGCAAACCAGGAGCAAATGTAAAGTATATTGCATCATTTTAATCTTATGTCTCTATGAGGCATAGGTAAAACTGGTTCAATCCTGGGGCAAAATAAAAGGGCACAAGATGTTGCAAAGACAAAAAAATCCGTTTGATTTTAATAGGATTTTATTTCTCTGACACATATGGTGCAGACATTTAGCCCCAGAATTACACCACTTTTGCCTTGATACATATAGCCCTTTGCTCAAGATTTGCAGTGTGTCAGCTTGAGATTTGGGGAATGCCAGTAGGAGGCGTTACATGAAACACACATTATCCATTTATTTATAAAAATGTTTTACCAGGAAGTAATACATTGAGTTACCTCTCGTTTTCAAGTATGTCCTGGGCACAGAGTTAAGATGACAAATAATACATGGTTACAAATATAGTTACATAAGTGAACAGGGTATACATTATATACAATACATAGCATGCACAGTTATAGATAATATATATTATAACCGTATGCAACAGTTACAGACCAGATTAAAATGTGAGACAGCTTTAGTTTTGAAAGAACTTAGACTGGTGGCGGCTTTGAGTCTCAGGTAGACTGTTCCAGTTTTGGGGTGCACAGTAAGAGGAGGAGCGGCTGGATACTTTGCTGAACCTTGGGACCATGAACAGTCTTTTGGAGTCAGATCTCCCCGATAAGTGCTGCATGTGGTAGGGGTGAGGAGTTTGTTCAGATAGGTGGGTAGCTTTCCCAGAAAATATTTGAAAGCAAGACAGGAGAGATGAACTTTGCGCCTAGACTCAAGTGATGACCAATCTAGTTCTTTAATGAGATGTATCAAGGTGTATGTATAAAGATGCAAATACAAGATACAGAGACATATGAATGCGTCAAGAAATGCGCTAGGTCTGAAGAGGTAGTAGCTGATATGATACCTTTTATTAGACCAACAAGTAGTTGATACAGTACGTTACAAGATTTTGGACCTCTCAGGGTCCTTCATCGGGTGATACAAGCTTTCAAAACCTCTCAGGATACCCGATGAAGGACCCTGAGAGGTTCAAAAGCTTGTAACATATCAACTACTTGTTGGTCCAATAAAAGGTATCATACCACCTACTCCCTCTCCCTCCTTTGTTACTACATGGAACCAAGGACCAACACGGCTCCCCACCCATCTAAGCTTACCATGTCTGAAGTCGTGTTACCGTTTCTGGCTAATACTTTGCATCACACTGGACACAAATACAAGCAGAAAAGGAAGCAATGCGGCAAAACAAACTTCTAGGCTCACTTTCTTTACAAATCCACATTGGGATTCTTTTCCCCCCCTCTTCCTATATCTGGTCCCAGCCTAAAGACCTTTAACGCATATCCCATATAACCCATTTTGTTACATTTACACATAAGGGGTCATTCATTTACATCTCCTGGCTTCAAACGCAGGTAAAAATGTAGCAGGAGAACTGCACTAGATTTATTATAGTCAAATATTCCCAGTAATTTTAATAGGATTAATTTTCTTTCATAAATTTGGTGATGTTATTGCTCTTGTTTTGGAGTCTTTGATACATACTTAGATTGTAACCTGTTCAGGACAGGGACTCCCTTTTACTAATGTTTACTTTAATGTCTGAAGCACTTCCCCCCATTAGTTTGTCATGTGTATTACGGCTGTAAAGCACTATGTACATGGATGGTGCCATACAAATAAAGGTATAGAAACATACATAACACCCATAGATCCTGAAATGTATTTAGGAAGAAGCTCTGAATATGTTAAAGAAGTCAACTATTTAAGGCACGTGGAGGTCGTTTGTCAAACTCTTCCAACTACAAAAGTAATGCAAAGATTTATCAATCAGGGGAATCCCATTGGTTTCAATAGGAATGCTTTTCATTAATAATTCTAGTGAATTTTTTGCACCCGTTTTAAAGCCAGGAGTCTTTGATAAATAACCCCCTTGATCCTATACTCCAAGGGAGTCATTTACAAAATGATATACATTAAGTCAGTAACTCTATATACGCCAAACTGGCAGTTCTGGATGTTTTCAGCTGAAAATCCCCATATACAGTACTTCAATGAGGATTTTCAGGTGTGAACGAACAGCCCATTTGTCATACAGTATATACTGTAGAATAAGGACCTAAGCTTTATATAATATGTATACATGCAAAAGTGGTGCAATTCTAGGGTGAAAATCTGAACCAGATGTATCATAGGAAAAAATCCCACTAACATCAATAAGATTTTTCATTTGATAAATATAGCGGGGTCTATGTATGAACCTGAAGAAAAATGTGTTTGGAAGTGTGTTTTGGAGCACAGCTGCGGCATATATAAGCAAAGTTTCTTACATCTGATGCAGAATTCTCGACTTGCACCACTTCAAATATGGAGGGTTTTATTTGGCAAATAGAAGGGGAAAGAATTCCGCAGACAGACGCCGACATCTCATTATAATCTTTGCACCATGTACCTCCTCCCCAACTCCTTCTACTGACACTCTCCAAGTCGCAAGCTTGGGCTGACAGTGCAACACTGAAGCAAAATGCTTTGATACATAGGGGAACCGGTGATGCAAATTCGGCGCAACATTGCATCATGTGCATCTCTTTGCGCCAATATCTTTGCCCCAAGTTTTTCCCCAAGGAGTGAAACATCAGTTACATGACTCAAAGGATTATAAGATTTTATCTTGTATTTGCATCAAAACAATCCACCAGGTCTGAGTTGGCATAAACATTTCTGCCTAACAAGGTGTGCAATATAAGAAACATTTTCATAAATTTGATGCACATGTGAGCAGAAAATGGAGCAATGCGCCAAAACCAACTTCTATTTGCACTTTGTTTACATTGGTACTGTACATCTCCTCAGACTCCAGTGCAGTTTGTTTTGCTCCAGAATTGAACCATTTTTGCCTGGATACATATGCCCCATAAATTCCTAAGTGTTATTTGTATTTCTGTAAACTGAATATTTATTGATGGTTTATATACATGGATACACAAATAGGTACATATGCGTTACTCAAAGGCATGATTATTTGATTATTTTGTACAATTGTTGTTTCACCAAGTGTGTTTATTTCTTAGATCGGGGAGACTTCATATGATTGATATATTTTTGGCTTAAAAACGTAGCTTGTTTTGACTGACAATAGTATTTGTTTCGTATATAGCACTAACATGGTGCAGTGCACTGTACATAGGGTTTCACAGACACAATGAGTGCCCGCTCCATAGATCTTAACATCTAATTACTGGTGCCTGAGGCACATGGAAATTGAGTGACTTGCCCAAGGTCACAATGAGAGCTGATAGTGGGGGGACGATATACGTAAACTGGTTTTTAGCCTTCACACCTATATGCTGACATATGCTTTTTACTTAACCTAATCACTGTGCTCGCCTCAAATTTATGTTGCACTTTATACATACAATTTTACCTTTAATTGATTGCAGGAATGTAGTGTGATCGCAAGCAACCCTAATTATTAGCCTGTGTAATGAATCTGTTTAAATGAAACAGAAGGGACATGCAAAACCCTCTGGGCATTGTTAGTGGTTAATTAGCGTTAAGATTAAATGAAAAAGTGTATAAAACAATATTGACAATGACAATACTCATCACTCATTTATAATAAAAGTATTTTAATGTGCACACAATCATAAGCAAAATATTTAGTTATATTAAATAAATTATACATTTGTATAGATGTCAGTGGCTGAAAAAATAATACTGCTCTATTTGTTGAATAAACACATAACTGTAACTGTTTCTCTCTTTCTCTCTCACTCTCTTCTACACACATGGAACTATAAAATAACAAGTGTCGGCACTATGCTTAAATATATATATATATATAATATACAGGTTTTTAAAGCAGCAGTCCCAGCTTCCGTTTAAAAAAACATATACATTTAATATATGCGTCAATAGAATCCAAACAATGATAAGTAATTAGCTAAGTTGCCGATCAATCCGTTCTCCTGTGATCGATCGGTGAAGTTTCGGCATGGGGGTTCACTAAATGACTGTCAGTGCAGCATCAGAGGACCAAAGATGCAAAGTTCTGTGGGGAAGATCATGTGACCAGGCAGTCACTTGTTACAATTGGTGCACTGCTAGAGAGGGCAGGGCACAAAAAGGGGTGTGTCAGAGCCTGTTTCAGAAGAGGAAGTGGATCTGACTTTGTAAAAGGTTGCTATAGAAACAAAAATGCCTGTTACATTATAATACATTAAAAATGTCATTCAGTTGTTTTTAAAAAAAAAAAATGCTACAAGTATTTTCTCATAGCACAGAACCGATTTATTTAAAAAAAAACACATGCAGGATATTGCTTGGTCTGCAGTTTTAAATAAATATATATCTATATCATATACAGATGTACCAAGACTTATCTTCGGCCCGGAGGATTAACACTGAGGAGGATCCCATTCAGAAGCATGGACCTCCACAACGTAATCGCGGCAGACACTTTCCCCACGGCCACAGACTTTATCTTGTTCGTCTGCGCACTTACTAGGGAAAGTAAGCCTTGATACATATGTATGTATATATAGCCTGGGTCCCCGTGGTGCCCTGTTTGTCCACTTACCTTTCCATAGGATATAGCAGCAAGGGAACTGCATGTTCCAACAGCCTCAGGGGCTGCAGTCCACATGTTGCCAGGCAACCAATAGGGCTGGGAGATTCTGACAGTTGGGATTCTGACAGTTAAGGGGACTGCCACCTTGAGAAAGGTCCCACTGGGGGACCGAAACGTTGGTTTATGTGTCTTTTTCAATACAAAAACTTGTGATCAAACTTACCAGAGTGCTGTCTCCTGATCTCGTGCTTCAAACGGTATCGTATGGTTTATTATTGCTTTATGGGACAAGCACCCAATTTTTTCTACTTGCAAGTGGAGTGCCGGCTGCTTCTGTGGAGTCTATGTATATATATATATATATATATATAGATATATAAATAGAGAGATGTATAACTCTATATACATATCATAATTTTTCATATATACATATATATATACATATATATATATATATATATATATATATATATTAAACTTTAAGTCTGTAAAATATATATTTTATACTTTAATTAAACGGTTTCACTGAAAATGTTACCCAAAAGTTTAGGCATTGCTTGATAATTAACCAACTTACCAAGGATTGGTGCTAAACTAATCTTTTGAAGAATATTGACACACTACCACTATCTCCGAGGTGGCAGAAAAAAAAGGGCAAAACAGGGGTGCAAATGTTAATTCATTCGTTATGTTTTTTTAATGCTGCCCCAGGTAAAAATAGAGACACGCCCCTAAACACGCTCCTTTTCAGAGAAGTAGATAGGTTCCTGCAGCTAGGAGCATTGTCTGCCACAGGGCACGCTAACGCTGAAGTTAATACATAAGGAGGACCATGTACAACTGCCAATCGGCACAGGCAAAAGGTAATCGAGGATTTTAAGACTAATTTCTAGGATCTTCACCATTTTTGACTTTTGTACACAGTCCCCTGGGATTCTAACTGGGTTCATCCACTTCAAAAGCAGTGACAGTGCTACCAGGCATATGGATCAATAGCAAAAGTGCTGCAATTTTTGGGAAAAACCATTGCTCCAAATGTATCAAAGAAAAAATCCTATTGATTTCAATGGTTACCCTTACGGTAAAATGAGTACCCTTATGGTAAAATGAGTACCTTTATGGTAAAACAATATGCACCTTGTTACTACCAAGCTCTACGCTGGTGAACGGGGCTTCACGGGGGTAGATGTGTCAACGCAAATGTGGTGCAATTCTGGGGCAAAAAATCAGCACCAGAGAGATTATATATCAATATCAGTGGGAAACTATTTTTAAAGTGGCCGCACATTTGGTGCCTAGGAACCCAAACTTGTGGGATATTTTTAACTAAATTATTTAGTTAGGCTGTACGTTTTTCCATCGTGACGACTTCTCACAGTGTGTATATATACACAATTAAGATTTCCCCATCCTGCTCCCAACTGGTTCTGGCCAAGTGGGTTTCATTTCCCAATATATAGTGGTCTTGCCCAAAAATTATTCCTCTCGAGAATATTTTTTTTTTTATTAAATAGCCCAAATGACAGATATTGATGTTCCTAAAGACCCTTGGATTGTTCTGCTGGGTTTAATGTTGCCTAATTTTGACTCCTGCACATGTAAATGAATAAGACATTAACAGTGCAGTCAGATTTCCCATGGCCAGAAATTGGAAGAAAAAACGGTTTCCCCATTTAAGTCAGAAATGATCAACACACTGTGAGAAGTTGTCACGGTGGAAAAACGTACAGCCTACCTAAATAACTTAGTTAAAAATATCCCAAAAGTTTGGGTTCCTTGGCACCAAATGTGCGGCCACTCTAAAAATAGTTCCCCACTGATATTGATATGTTGGATGTCTTAAATGTAACCAATAAAACTCCCAGGCTGGATATTAGTCACAGAGCTTTCTGTATATGTTAATGCTTATGTTTCATAAAACAAATTGTACACTAATTCTTCTCTCAGATATAAAAAAGTGCATACAGTCATGCAGGTTGCTCAATTATGTAAGCAAGTATTTGTACTATTGTTTACATTGTGCTTTCCATGATGCCTGTCTCTATTTTGTACTGCAATTTTATATACAGTATGTCAAAATGTAAGTCCTGTCCCTAATTGTATAACTACACTGTAAAACGGCTTACCTACAAAAAAAGTGTGTGTGTGTGTGTGTGTGTGTTTTAAACAATTTATAGAAATGTTTCCTTTGGTACAATTGTTCTGTCACAAAACATCCCCAATTTAGCTCTGATACCTGGACCCCTGACTTGATACTTGTGTAACATTGGAGTCATGAGCGCCTATCAGCTAATATGTGTCTCTCTTGTAACCTTGTGTAGCAAAGTCTTTCTGCTAAAGAAGCACAACATTGATCAACGAAAAAAATAATCTCATTGCTTTCAAAGTGAACAATCTTACACCTGGGAAACGTAATTATTATTATTATCCTCCCAGTTGTGCTACAGGCTATGGCAGTTGTCATTATTTCCAAGGGAACGGAATACCTCCCAATTGTTCACATCACTGATATGCAGCTCACCAAATGGTTTTCAGATCACCCATCACTGCTAAAAGTTGAACATTTCCAAGGGGGTGGCTGAAAATGAATGAAAAATAAGAATATTAAAATAATAATCCCTTTGTCAGCAGGGGAGTTTTCAACCCCCTTGTCTGCATAGCTGTGTGTGTGGGACAATACTACAAGACTACAAAGGACAGAAAATAAAAGCACGTGTCAGCTTCCCCTCACTGGCAGTCAATGTCACTTAAAACGCTCCCAGGGTGACGTGTGAATCCCATTCAGGAAAAGAAGAATTTCCCATCTGCTTTGCTTTCATTTCTGGGGGGTAGAGGGCCGAGGCCGCTTCTCCTCTCCGCTGGTGCCACTCAGGCTGGCAGCCACAAGCCGCTGCAGCAGCAGCCATGCAACAGGCAGCCCCCCCGGCGCACGGGGACCCCACAACCAGGCAGCTGAAGGGGTGTCCGGAGCGAGCGCACAGATACGTGGAGATTCCAGTGGGGAGGAGAGCGGACAGCCACGCCGGGGTCACCCTGACTCTCAACGGCAGCGGGGGGCGCAAGGAGGGGGAGGCAGAAGGGGCGAGAGGAGGAGGTGACGAGGAGGGGGTCTGCCACCCTGCCCCAGTGGTGGTGGGAGGACAAGGGCGCAGCTGGATAAGACATGAGCCCCCTGGAGATCGCCCAAACCTTTCACAACCCTCCCCCGCCGCAGCCAAAGCGCCTGGCGAGCTCCCAAACATGCGGGACAAAGGCGGACCGGAGGAGGGCACCGCGGGTCACCCCCCGGCTCCCCGCAACAACGACGAGGCTCACTACATCACTACCCACGAGATCCAGCTGTGCGAGGCCGACCCGGGATACCCGGAATACCCGGACTTTGCGCCGGCCCCCTCCACGTGGGTCGCGCCGGCGGAGGACAGCGCCCCCTGCAGCTTCCTGGAGTACGCCTCGTTTGACAGCCAGGGGGACACCCCGACCGACGAGGACTGCAGTTACTACCTGAGCACCGCCAGCGACCCCAACCCCACGGGCAGCAGCGAGCTGCTCAGCAGCAGAGCCAGCAGCAGAGCCAGCCCAGGGGGCAGCAGCAGAGCCAGCAGCAGAGCCAACCCAGGGGGCAGCAGCAGAGCCAACCCAGGGGGCAGTAGCAGAGCCAGTAGCAGAGCCAGCCCGGGGAGCAGCAGCACAGCCAGCCCGGGGGAGGCTCAGTCCCAGCCCGGGGTCCCCGCGGGCCAGATCCTCCTATCAATCAAAACCGCTTCCAAGGCTATAAATGAGCCTAGCGGCGCCGAGGGGAAGCAAAACTCCGCCCCTGCTGATGCCAAACGCGAGACAGACATGAGCCACTGCGTCTCCAGAGCCACCGAGGGCAAGTCAGGTTTCCAGCAGCCGCAGCGCTATCACCCCGCTGCCGCTCCCGCCGCCGCCGCTCCCGCCGCCGCCGCTCCGGGGCCGCTGGGCGCGCACAGGCTGGTGGCGGTGCCGGCGCGGCTGCAGGCTCGCAGCGGGCTCCATGCGGACATCTCCAGCGGGGCGTCCAGCGCGGTCAGCGAGCTGGACGATGCGGACAAGGAGGTGCGCAGCCTGACGTCCCGCGCCTTCCGCAGCCTCGCCTACCCTTACTTTGAGGCCATCAGCTCCGGCGAGTCCACCGCCTCCCTGCCGGACCTGAACCCCGGCACCAACCGCTGGTCCACTTACTTGGACTGGAAAGGGGGATCCTTCCTCAGCCAGAAGGCGGAGCAGAGCCTCCTGTCCCACCAGCACCATGCCTCTTCAGCCTCTTCCACCTGCTCCTCCTCCTCCACCTTCGGGCTGCAGAAGAAGGACGCTTCCAAGGAGCAGGTCTACATCCAAGCCAACAAGTGCCAGACCAAAGCCATCCAGCTGGTGGTCAGCGAGCTGGCGCCGAAGGGGAACCCACCGTGCGCTGCCAAGCGCATCCAGTCCACCGGATCCCGGGTGGTAACGTTGACGGAGACGCTGAAGTTGATCAGCAGCAACGTGAAAGCGGCAGCTCCCGGTAACGAGCGAGCCAGCAAACCTCCTGACCATGCATCAGCTTGCACGGATGGGGTTACAGACTCGCTGCCAAGAGAGCTGGGCGCGCATGAGTTCAGCAAAGCGCCCTGCAGCGCAGCAGCAGCAGAAGCAGCCATGGAGGGGACGCACAAGTCGAAATTCGCCTCCAGCCTGCTTAAAAACGTAATTTCCAAGAAGATGCAGCTGGAGCAGGAGTTCAAGATGGAAAGAGGGGAGCTCACGGACACGTCCCACAAAGGTCTGTCTAACGCCACGGAGGGCCCCAGGGACAAGGGGTTGCAGAGGCAGAACTCCAGGTTTTCAGAGGCCAGCTCAGACTTGACCTTGGTCAGCAGTGAGGATCTAGGAGACTTTTTCGATGGTAAGTCATCGACACCCAAAGATTTCACCCCCCTCGATAGTGTTGTAGCTAAGCAAATGTCCCCATTTGAGCCCCGGGAAGAGAGTGCCTCTGATGTGAAGAGAAGTGCATCGGCGGCTATGAAAGGGAATTTCCTCCTTAGCCAAAATAGTGCCTTCAGGTCATGGAAAGAGAAGGAAATTGAAAAAATGGAAAAGAAAATAGAAGAGAAAGCTGCCAAGGCTAGGAAGATAAAGATACCACTGGAAAGGGACTGGAGGGCAGATTTAGGGGAGATATCCAGCAGCAAGTCCACTAAAATGTCACGTTTGTATGTGCCCGGCATACAACACATACCTAAAGAAAAACAAGCTGAGAAACAGGCTACTAAGTACTCCATGTCCACCTATGCACATCAGAGCTGCTTCAGCCGAGTGCAAAATGACTTTAAGACAGAAAAACTTCATGTCTTGGAGGCTTCCACAAGCAGGATCACCCCCAAGCCCCAAGAGATCCAATTAAAGCTGGGTCTTGCCACTGAAAACATAGACAACCCTTTTAATATTGCTAAACTGCTAACACCCAACCCAGCATCATTCAACGCAGCCATTCTCTCAAAGGCAGCCGAAGAGCTGAGGAGTCAAGTCCCGTCCAGAGCTGAGGTTCTGGAGAAGATGCCCCAGTTCCTGGTGAGGGATGTCAGAGAAACCAAACCCAAAGTCCAAGGAGCCATCCACCAGGTGAGAGATGTGAGGAAGCTACTAAAGGGCTCCTATCATCATGACACAGGGGACAATAGTGACAAGGGGAGCGTCATGTCCGATCAGAGCTACACAGACTCGAGGTCAAAGCTGTCAGTGGCATCCAAGATCTCCTCCTCGTTGTCACCCATAGTGATCACCTGCCAAGCGGTCAAGAATAAGGAAGGGTGCGGGGAGGGTGAAACAGACAGTGGGGCTGAGGCTGACAAGTCGTTGCCAGGCTCTGCTGACACCATCCTGGTTCACAGGGCTTCAGGCAGACTCCCAGTAGCTACCATAGCACCCAATAAAACTGGTCCACGGATGCCCGTGGTAAAGATCGTTTCCAAAGCGTCTAAATGGAAGCAGGAGAAGCCGAAGGAGCAAGAAGCAAAAGCGGATCCAAAATCCCCACAGTCCCGAGCAGCTTTGGAGAAGCTCACCGCTGCTGTCAAGACCATGGAGCAACTGTACGTCTTCGACAAGGAGTGGAAGCGGAAGAACGACCCAGTGCCTCTGACAGGAAGCCACGTCCTATCACTCATCGCATGCGAGGAATCCGGAGGGGATGGTAAGACAATGGCCGCGGAGGACACCAGGGAAAAGATAGGAGCAGCAGAAGCAAGGGATCATAAGAAAGCACCTGCGCCCCGTACTCCCCGAGCCCCAGAGCCTCTGGTTCGCAGGAATTCATATCCGAACGCAGAGAAGAGCCAGACAAAGCCCCTGACCGAGAATCCTAGGGAGAAAACGCCGAACAGAACGTTTCAAGTGACAAGGTTTGGAGAGGGGAGAAGCCAGGAGCAACCAGACAAAAACCCGCCCGGCGGCGGCAACCGCAGTGTGTTCACGGTGAATGCGGCTCCGAGCAAGCACCACAGCCTGGAGTCCTCACTGAACACCAAGAACACTCGGCCACAGCCCCCCAGGTCCCTAAAAATCCCACAGCCCCCCGTGCAGGAGTGGAAGAAGGCAGAGCCGGAGAGGGTAGCAGCGCAGCAGCCGTCACAGGTCAGGAAAGCCAGTGCCGATTTTGAAAACTACCTCACCATCCCGGTCAAGGTTGCCAGCGACAGTGCAGGAGGGAAACCGACGGCGAGTATCCGAGAGCCAGCGGCGAATATCCGAGATTCTGCGGCATTGTGCAGCCTCCCACCCATCAGCAACAAAACTCAATCGGCGAGTCCAAAGAGCCCGATCAAAGCGCCCACTGACTGGCGCACAAAGCACAAGGAGACTTTCCAGCCCAGCAGGGCGCCCTCCGCATCATCAGAGCTGCAGTCCCCAGATACTTTCCCTCCAGCCACCATCTACCACCACCCCTACCAAACTCTGCCCATGGCTTTGACCAGCGCCCACAACCCAATCTTCTACTCGTCCCCCCTTACCACAGCCACCGCCCCCGAGTTGTACCTCCAGCAGACTCAACGCAAAATGCTTGTGGACCTAGCCACGGGTCAGTACTACCTGGTGGACACCCCAGTGCAGCCTGTCAAAAGGAGGCTCTTTGACCCTGAAACTGGTCAGTACGTGGAAGTCCCCATGCCCCCTCCTCCTGTCACCCCTGTGCCCCTCCACATGCCACCCATGGCCCTCAGCCCTGGGGCTTATGGAGCCGCCTATATGATTTACCCCGGGTATTTACCCACGACCACCACAGCCGTCCTACCTGGCGGCACCTTGCAGACTCAGCTCTCCCACCCAGGCAGCGAGCACAGTTACGAGATGCCCGGAGGAGAGGGTGTGCATCCCGGGGAGATGGGGTTGCCAGAGTGTCCTTATTACCTGGCCACAGGATCTGCAGCAGCAGCCAGTGCACCAACTGGGCAACCCACAAATATCAGGAGGGGCTCCCTAGGCTGTCCAGAGGGGAAGCAGGTTATCAGCATTCTGTCCCAGCCAGGGCCGAGGATCGTGGCTCCGCCGTCCTTTGATGGCACCACCATGAGGTTTGTCGTGGAGCACAGATGAGGAGAAGAACCTGGTAAATATATCTCAACTCACCGTTTATTGAGTCTCGCTCGTTGTGGTGCAATTTTTAATCATGCTTATTTTGCTCCAATTTTACAGCCAGGGGAACTTGATAAATAGACCGCCTGGAAGAGAAACCAAGGCCAAACCAGTGCAAAAGAATTGCACTAGATGTATCAAATGGAAAAACTCCATGGGGTTATTTACTAAAGTCTTCTAGCTGCGAAACTGGGGTAAAGTCTGTGCAAAAGAATTGCACTAGATTTATCAAAGGAAAAACTCCCACTGGTTTCAATGGGATTGCTTTTCTTTGATGAATATAGCTCTGTTTTTCTGCCCTACTTTTGCACCTGTGTGACTTAAGTAAACAGACCCCTAATTACTTGTAATGGGATTTCGTTTCTTAGACAATTACGGCTCTATTTTTGCGTTGGTTTTGCAGCCAGGAGACTTTGATAAATAGAGCCCAGCTGCAAAACCTGGGGGCTGAATTGAAGCAAAGAAAATGCACCAAATTTACCTTGCTCCAATGTTGAGCTCGTTGTGCAGCCACATTTCTGTTCGATAAATAGACCTTGGTGCTCCCATACATTTTTAGGGTCTATTTATTAAAGCTTCCCGGTTACAGGATCGAGGCAAATAGATTTGCATCACATTTATGAAAGGAAAAAAGTCACACTGATTTCACTGGGATGTCTTTACATTGATACATCTGTTGTTGTTTGTTCACGTGTTGCTGCACTATTGCAGCCAGGAGACTTTGATAAAGAGACATCCTCAATCTATCTTTATCTTCAGAAAAATACATCTCACCCTCCCTCTCCCCCTGGCCAATCCATAGGTTTAGAGCTATGAGTAAACTTAACGTGGCAATAAAGATGGCACATACATTGTATGTAAAAGTATCAATCCCCTTGTATATAAGTTAGTATCTTGTCCCCTTGGCATGTTCTGCTCTTTAAAGAAAAAAAAAAGTTTCTAATGTTAAAAATCATTAATTTTCCCATCTCTGGCTCTTAAGGTCATTGTGGTGACCTTTAGACTGCACTGAGCTTTGGGAGAGCTCCAATTTAAACTCCCGGACACATAATAGTTTAACCATGTATATCTCCTGAATGGAGCATCAGATTTAAAAATAAAAACTGTAAACGTAGCATTAGATTTTAATAAATGTTAAAGTGAAATCTGTAAAGTAAGTAAAAAAAAATACAATAAAAAATGGTGATCAGCACAGACTGCTGCTTTAAAGATTACCAATTTGAGGTGCTAGCATACTAAAGGATACATTTTTATACACGTCTCAGCAGCCATTTGGGCTGTTTTTGGCAGAAAATGCCTCTTTCCGTCAATAGGGATTTTTGTCCGAAAACCGCCTGATTGGCGTTTTGGAATATATACAATTTATCCAAAAGTTCTACAAATAAAAATCCCAAACAAAGAGACTTTGAGAAGTATAACATCTCACGACAGCATCAAAAATAGTGTAATAGATTCGTGCCTGATTTATCAAAGGAAAAACAAATGGCTTCCTTTTGATAAACCTGACACTGTTTTGGAGAAGTTTTGCCCCAGTTTTACAGTCAGGATGAGATTTGATAAATAGTCCTCTTGGTTGCATTGGGGGAGAGGAACCAATGAGAAAACAAACAATGTTTATAGTTAAATTCTAATAAATAATTACAGGTAAAAACAAGGGGGGGAAGTATGTGTATATACAGTGCTTTTTTTTCTGCAACAAAAGGTGCAGGAACGCTGATGTGAGGATGGGACCAGGGACGGAATTATTCTTGGACATGCACAATAATATATATTCACATTTGTTCACATTTCAAAATCGTTTTAAATCTGTTATTATTTTTTTAAATAAAAATGATTATATTCTAATTGTTTTCTAAAACATAACAAGTAGTTTTTTATTTTTTAGATCACAATAAAACTTTAAAACCACATGGTCTATGAAAAAAGGTACAGGAACCACATTCTAACATGTTCCCCCTAAAATAAAAAAGGCGTGTGTGTGTGTATATAAACGTACATTACTGTTAGCCGGTGGTGCTCTGGGGACATTTATACATTCATAGAAGGAGAAAAAGAATCTCAAAGGGAGCCCACGGGTATACCAAAAATATCTCACAATTTTATTTAAGTACACGTATAATAAAAACAAGTGCAAAGGGGGATTAAAACAAATCGCTTGGACACCCAACACAAATCCTCAAAATAAAGTGCATTAACGAATATTCCTTGGACTATAATTGTCCAATGTTGTGGAATAATGGATTGAAAAATATTCTATACGATGCACCACAAAACTCACTCACAACCAAGATAAGATGGCTGAATGGCTGTGGTATAAGGTGGCTTTGTGCACACAGATACGGACCAGATGGATGAAAAAAGTGTTAATACACACGTGTGAGAGGGGAAAAGCATATAATTGACATATGGAAATGGAGAAAGCCTGCATGTGTGGATAATATTGTCCAACTAAATCAGATTAAACCACACTGCTATTGAAACAACTCCCTACAGCATACAGGGGAGAAAAAGCATGGAGCAGTGTCCAGATGTAAAGCAAGCAAGCATGAAAAATGTCTCCTTTCCTAAATGTTTGTAGCAGAAAAGCCCCTCTCACTGTTATAATATGACATCAATTTCCATGAAGAGACAGCACTGGATCCAAAGTTCATAATCAGAAATCCATTAACTGTATGCTATATGACAGTAAGAGATTAGATATCTCATGTGCATGATCCTTAATCACCATAGAAAAACCCCCATAATCCAAAGGTGTGCATAATAAAACAGGTACGTTCATATTATAATCAAAATGAACACAAGTCCATAAAGATAGAGAATAAATCCCAAAGCAATGAGGCTATAAATACGTTTTTCTCCAACAAGCGAGAATAAGGGTGTCCAGCAGAATGACCCCACTCATATGCGTTTTGACCAGCATCTTCTTTCCCAGAATAGCTGTGTGGTTTCATCTGATTTAGTTGGACAATATTATCCACACATGCAGGCTTTCTTCATTTCTATATGTCAATGATATGCTTTTCTCCTCTCACATGTGTATTTACACTTTTTTCTTCTTCCATGTGATCCGTATCTGTGTGCACAGTTTATGCACTTTATTTTGAGGATTCGTGTTGGTTGTCCAAGAGATTTGTTTTAATCCCCCCTTACACTTGTTTCTATTATATGTGTACTTAAATAAAATTGTGAGATATTTTTGGTATACCCGTGTGCTCCCTTTGGGATTCTTTTTCTGTGTGTGTGTCATTCATTCATTCATTCATACATGCAAAATAACAAAGGGACGGGCGCACCAAAAATATGCAAAAAATGTCTTTTATTGGTCCAACATTTTGGCTACCCTCTGGAGCCTTTAGCAAGAGCTTCCAGAGGATAGCCGAAATGTTGCTTATTTATGGTGTGCTTACCCCTTTGTCATTTTTGCACAGTACCTTGTAGGTACTCTGATAGCAGCACCCTCTCCAGTAGTCAGGCTTATACTAGTTAAGTGTGTGTCCCAATCCCTTCACTCCTATCTATCTATCTATCTATCTATCTATCTATCTATCTATCTATCTATCTATCTATCTATCTATCTATCTATCTATCTAGAGACGGGGCACTCACGTGATAGTCGATGTAGGGTGCGTACTGTCCAAGAGTCAGCAAAGCAGCACAGAGATAAAGAAAAATGGGACAGGCACCCAATGTATAATAGGTGAAATGTATTCTCTACCTTGTGGCTCCCAATGGATCCTTTATCAAAAGCATGGATGCTCTTGATAAAGGCTCCATTAGGAGCTGAAACGTAGAGCATACATTTCACCTGTTTATACATTGGGTGCCTGTCCTGTTTTTCTTTGTCTCTGTGCTGGTTTAATGACAATTGGACGGTATGCACCCTGGAGAGTAAATTGTATCAGTCAGGTATGCAACACAACGCAATGCGTCAAAAGTATTTTCAGACAACAAGCTATGCGCCCTATGTAAGAAGTCACATAAGCACGTTCATACTGTACATACTGCACACCTTTTATTCAGGTTTGTACAACTTTTCAGCACAACGATTTTGACGCACCAAAAGATTCAAAGAGCCTGTTAGCTTATACGCCCCAAAAGTCCTATTTCTCACATCAACCTATTTATTATGGCAAAAGTGTTGCAATTCTTGGGGGGGGGGGAGGGGGGCGGGACATATTGGTACAGGTGTATCAAAACACACAAAATCCTATTGATTTCAATGGGATATGTATCTTTAGTACATATGGTGCAGGTTTTCTATCCTAGAATTACACGACTTTTAGCTTGATACATATAATAATTCACCAAAGATAATTCTTAAAAACCCTATGGGGTATATATTTATATATATATATTTTCTATCTATCTATCTATCTATCTATCTATCTATCTATCTATCTATCTATCTATCTATCTATCTATCTATCTATCTATATATATCAAACTTGGTGCAATTATGGGGCCAAGAAATGCACTTTGATGGAAGAGATACGTCATATTGAAAGCAATAGGATTTTTGCTTTGATACATCTAGAGCATTGCTTGTGACCCTGAATGACACCACATTTCCCTTCATGCACATGTCCCATTGCCGACACTCTCCTGCTGGCTATTACTTGTGTGTTAGTGCAGGGGTGCTCAACTCCAGTCCTCAAGCCCCTCCCCCCCCTTCCCCCCAACAGGTCAGGTATTCATGATATCCCTGCTTCAGCACAGGTGGCTCAATAAGGGGCTCAGTCAAAGACTGAGCCTCTGAGCCACCTGTGCTGAAACAGAAACTGATTGAGACACCTATGCTGAAGCAGGGATATCCTGTAAACCTGACCTGTTGGGGGGCTTGAGGACTTGGTTGGGGAGTTTGAGGACATTAATATAGCACAATAATACTGTGGTTAATCAGTTCAAAATGCCACCAGTATTTCTTATAATGTGTTCAAGGGTCTTGCTTTAGAGCTAATTACTTGGCTGATTTTATAAGTTGGAATCACATTTATCAAGGCAAAAGTGGTTTCAATGACATTTTTGAAGTGAAACTTCGTTGCTGGCACCTACAGAGTTTTGATGGGGAAAATGTCATTGGTGGTAACTAACCCGCATCATATAAGTGACGTCGGGAGAAGGGTCCTTGGTGCATGCGCAGAGGCCTTCGGCACTCGGTGCAGCACCAACACCACTCTACAGCCTGAGACGGAGATACCGCAGAGACCCCACACACACCGAGAGACAGACACACATACTGGGCTGAAAATAGAAATCTTGTGGCCCAGGATAAATTAAAGGTGCAGGGCCTCCCTGATTTAATCTCACCATCTTCCCCTTAAACCCCACACCGCACAGCATATTGTGTGTTCCTTAGGTGTGGGAGAACGATATAGGGGGAGAGACAGAGGGGAAAGAGGGGAAGGGGCAGAAAAAGGGGGGAAGGAGAGAGGGGGGAAGGAAAGAGGAGGGGGAGAGGGGGAAGGAAAGAGGAGGGGGGAGAGAGAGGGTAAAGGAGAGGGAGGGAGAGAGACGGGAAAGTAGCAGGCTCCACCACCGGTCTCTGCTGCCACCCTGCTCCGTGTCTACCGCCGCAACTGCCAGCCTGTGACCTCCGCAAATCACTGGTCAGCATTAATTGTGTGCGAGGAGACGGAGGGATGAGAGAAGAGGAAAAGTAAGGGGTGAGAGAAGGTGAGGGTGGGGTGAGAGAGGAGAAGGGGGAGGGAGGTGAGAGAAGGTGAGGGTGGGGTGAGAGAGGAGATGGGGGAGGGAGGTGAGAGAAGATGATATTCCACACCAGCACACGTCACAAACTATGCATTCTGAGCATGTCCACTGACTTCACAAGACCAGCTACAACTGCTGTGGCTTCTGTCTTAAGAAACTCATTACTGTATTTCCCGCTAGTCTGTATCCATTTGTGTCTGGGTACCATGAAATGTATATTCTGTCATGCATGTTTACATTCATAGTTTCAACAAAAATAATGTAATTAGAAACCTGGTATAAATGTTTACCCCAGTTTTGTACCAGGGGAACCTTGATACATAGCACCTTCATATTTATAGCATTTTATTTAAATTGAGGTATTTGTCAAGCTTCTTTTAATACGTTTACTCCCAACTAGTAAATGTTTTTATTTACAATGATTTAATCATTACAATGCACTGATTGCATTATTTACAATGCAATTTAAACAAAGGGTGCAAACATAAATAATGAATTCTAGTTGTTTAAAATTTAAAACCATGATCATGGTAGGGGTTTAGAATCCCTAAAATTAAATTTGGCCCCCTTCCCGCAAAACAAAGGATTATTTTAGTACTGTAAACACGAAATTAAGCGAAAAGAGTAGCCCTCCAAAATGGTGGTCAAGTGGTTAGTATTTATTCATCCAACGTTTTGGTCCAACACAACAGACCTTTCTCTACCTTATTGATAGCCGATGCTGGAGGAGACCTTGCGAAAGATCTGCTGTGTTGGACTGAAAGGTAGGATGTATAAATACTACAGCATGGGAAACTTTGTCCTCAACAAAGCTTGCCAGGACGCTCGAAATGTACGTCGAAATGGAACCACTGATGTCATGTCAGCATAACTCATCCCCCTCTGCGTCACTATCCAGGCAGAGCGCTTCTCGCCGGGCGCCTCGGCCCACGAACAGTTGCAGCTTCTGTCCAACAGTGTGTTCATTGTGCATCTCCTACTGGCCACCAGTCTGGACACGTAGCATTTACCCCTGTTCTTTATAGGGCCAGCCATCTTAGGCAAGTGCAGGGTATAGGAACGCTATACTTTTCCTACATAGGCATTACTCGTAACATTTGCCACCATCATTTCCATTGTGATACAAACCTAGCACTTTTCATCTGCTTTATTTAGTTTCTGCTTCTCAGTATTACAAGGGGTGTTTTTGACCTTCCGTGCATTAACTCTGATACTAGATCAGACTGCCACGGACTCAGCTAAGTCCTATTACTAAGTGTACTAGGAAATCAGCTGATCGCTGTACAGTATGTGAAAGCCTATCCAGGCACAAGTCAACTACTTTCTCCTTGATACTAAACAGCTGCATCCTATTAGACTGATAACTGATACTAATATCTACACTCTAGTTTTCGTGTATTTGCTAGCAGCCCTACCCTTGGGGAAAGTAAGGATGCACATCAGTTTAATATGGTTGTTTTTTTACCTTGGACACACTGCATTATTTGTGCACTTTCAATTTAGTTAGTTTTTGTCTTTATTTTGGGCACTCTAATAGGTCTATGATGATTTGTTAAAAATTTGCTAGTAACATATTTGCCTTTTATCAGATTCTAGTATTTGATAATTACCGGATGAATACTAATTATTCTACATATAACCTATACTCTCCAAACACTACATATCCACCATTAAATTCAGCAATAATAGACTGCACATAATGGCTACCTTACTGTACCCGTCTCCTCCACCACTGATTACTCAGTAGTTACTCTTCTTTTCTGCACTCACTATTCTTATACTATGATTCTATAGGTTAGAGTGCATGCTATCTGGGGTTCTATAAACACCTTGTCTATAGAGTGTTTACCTTGTTGTTCATGCTTTATTTACCCCTTTTGCACCTACCTTAATTATTTGCCTGGGTCGAGCGATTACTTAGTGTTGTGCATGAATAAATTCTAACCACTCTTTTGGAGTGTTACTCATTTTGCTACATTTCTATGGGATTTCACTATTGCGTTTCATCACCCACAAGTATCTTTAATATTTGAGTGCACATATACTTCTATCTAATTTAGTACTTTTAACATCCCATGGTGATAAATACTTTTTGTATTCATCACACAGCGAGCATCCCTTCCTTGTGGCTGACACGATAACGCTGCACCAGGTTCCACGTGTGGTACAAGAGGACACGGAACTTGCATAACGAAACGTTTAAAGGGCGTGAAAGAAGCCTACTAGAAATGCTTCCTACCCGCCTTGTGAAACATCGTGGACAGCAGAAGCTTCTGAATAATGCATGTGGAAGAGCCCACGGAGAAAGTAATGTCACAGCCAATGGATTGTGTGAGTTTGGGTTCATAGAACGTAGAATACTTAGCAGAGAATAGATTTTCCATTGAAGCCTGGAGTGCTTACACAAATTAGTATTTATTCGACTGTGTTCTGCTTGTTGAAAACAAGTTGGTTTATGTAATATTGCAGGAGAAAGTTCTACGGATCCCCCTTAGGAATGCTTATCTTATAATGATATAAACGCTTCTGCAGTGTTCTTGTTCTTTTGCTGCTGCCAATGTTTCTCTTAGACGACCTTAAGACAGTAAGTAGATTTCACTTTCATCTATCCAGGTGTTTTAAAAGTATGCCATTAATTGTGCAAACTGCCTACGGAGCAGCATATAGGGGTTTATTATCAGCTCAGATACTGTATGGGATTCTCCATGGGCCAATTACAGCCAGTCTCTGACATAACTGTCATAGATTAACCAACTGCTTTGCTGCCAGAAGTGCCTTTTATGTAGTGAAAGGGTTAACTTTGTCAGGCACCCTTTGACCTTTTAAACAAACAAAAAACGTGTGCAGTTTTGGCATATTTTCCAGCCTCTTATGTCTGTTTCATGGTAGATAAGCCATGCCTGACTGACAAGTATTACAGGTAAATGTGACAAACATGAATGTAATGTTTCACTTTAGGAGTTCTCAACAGGGATTAAAAGCAATGTGTGTGTTTTTTTTTAAATTTATTTGTATAATAAGTGCCTTCAGCTAATTTATATTGGCATCATGATCATTGCAGACTTATCATGAGAAGAGTTGTCAAATAGTTTGAATTAGCACGAAGCTGACTTTATATCATCTTCCTTGAAGCACTGTGAAACATTCACTGGTAAATGTTCTATCTAATAACTTTAATCCTTAAAGAAGGATTGCAATTTAGATTGTTTTGAGACAGAAGTAATTACGTACAAAATTAAAATGTAATTTGAATAGAATCACTTGTTTATCTGCCAGGGTTAGTAAGGCCTTTTTGGGGTCATTTATCAAAGTCTTCTGGATGCAAAACTAGGGTAGAAAAAGCGCACCAAATTTATCAAGAAAAATCTGCCACCAATGGGATTTTTTCCCTCTTTGATAAATGTAGAGCAGTACATCAATATTGCCCCAGACTGGCAGAAGGATTTTTGGGAGGCTGATAAATAGCCCCTTTAATCGGTACAACTGATTCTGTTCTATGGTGCTCTCTCTTACCAGCATGGCTCCGGAAATGACATGATCTTCCTGACTTTGTAACCCTTTATGTAGACAGTGGGGGCTGTGTGTAAAAAAGTCACCACAAGTGATTTTATCGTGAAACAGCCGTACAGAGGAGAAGCAAGTGTGTGCATTTCCGGGCGCCAACGTATAAAACCAATTTGTATGTGTTGCGTGTGCGTCAACTTATTTTTCACAAAGAAAACATGGTGCTACGGGGTGAGGGTAGAGGACGAGTTTGCATTTTGTCGGTGGTGCACTTGCAGTTACATGTAATATTAAACTGTAAGCAGGCGCCACATCTGTGTGCCATAAATGCATCAACGTTGTCTAGCCAGTTTTGCTTGGCGTAAATGACAAATTCCAGTAGACGCAAATATTTCTTCGTTCATCCATATGTATGAACATGACACACATCATGCAAAGGAATAAGGCCAATAAATGTAAGAACATGCAACAGAACACACCAACATCAACACACGCTGTAAATGATTTGAGGTGCGAAAAGCACATTTTGCGACCATTCTTTATACATATGGTAGCCTCTTCATTGTCCTGCAGATTCTATCATTCAGCTAAGACATAACTGTGCTGGAATAGATTGGGAAGGACGGCATGAAAACCCTCTAGGCAATGGTACAATTCTGGGGCAAAATATACTACACCAGGTGTAGCAAAGAAAAAAAATCATATTCATTTTAATGGGGGGTTTCTCTTTGATACATGTGGGCCAGATATAGATATTTGCCCCATAATTAAACCAGTTTTGTATTGATACATATGCCTCTGGGTTTTTTTCAACAGAACCCTGCAAATTGGCATGGGGAAGGCTGGTAATGTATTTTCAAAATGTAGTATACATTATTCTGCTGTAACACAATTAAATTCTGTGTATATCTCACAAGTGAATCTTGCTTTGAAAAGTGCCCACCTGCTCAATACAGCTCTGATCAACATTTCTAAAAGGCTCCCTGGTATTAAACTGGTGAAAAAGCCTCGATTCATTTTACATTTAAATCTCTGATTAAAGCTACAGTGTTTTGTTCTTTAATCATTATAGCACTGTTTTTATTGTTCTGAAATTAAACCAGTTTTTCCGCAAAAAGAAATTGCTTAATAGCACTCACAGATAATACAAAGTGAGGTATTCCTGTGTTATTACATGGACATTTGTTTTCTTTTGTTGTGCATTTTGGACTCCATCCTGTGAGGGTAGTTTTGTGCTGCATTACAAATTAGAGTGCAGTAACATAATAATTGCGGCTGAATATTAGATACACGGATCAAGTTCAACTTTTTGTTTACTCTTGCACTTCATGAGATATTTATTTGAACATATAATTATCCGAGGACGGCCAAGCAAAATACCTCAATACAACTAATTACTTACCAGTTACCAAATACTTGCCAAGTTTGTTTCACAAGGCGAAAACAAATGTCTTCTAGTACTTAATTTCCTGGAATAATAAACTATGATATTCTAAAGGGGCAGTGTCACAAAGTAGGCAAAATCTATTTTTACTTTTACTCTCTTGTTTCCTACAAAATATGAATTAAGTTTTAATTACAACCTGTCCTGTGAAATTCCTTACAATCAGATACTTATTGTCCTCCCATCTTTTGGGTTTTGGGCTCATTGTGACTTCACTATTGCTTTCCTTAAATGAACCTATTTGGGCTGCCATTCTGCCTGTTAGATGTATCTGTTTCCTTTCCAAGTCCAATTTGTCTTCAGTGTTCCCACTTGATTGCTCATCACAGTCTTCAGATGCATCACATTGCTGGTCACTTCCACATTATAATACTGGAATTGTCTACAAGAAAGTGAATTAAATGACCTGTCCTTTCATGATTCTCATAATTCCGTCAAGCACGTGAGTTGCTTCTTGTTTCCCTATGAACTTGTGCATAAAAGTTACAGGTGTGTGTGTCTTAACAACCCAGGGAGAAAAACTTGTGCAGGAATTTAGTGTGGTTTCATGTGTCATAGATGAACACAGAAGACTTGAAGGACTGGGAATTTATAGATAGCTTGTGGAGGAGTTATTCTCACACAATTACAGACCCTATCCTGCCTACACGTTTCTATATCATATGCAACTGCTATGAAAAACCCATGGACACTAATACAGTATGTTAAGCTTGGCAAATGTATAAGATATTTTTTTGCACCGTTTTGTACGTTTTTGCGGCTTAATTTTAAAAAGGGCGTAGCCTGCCTCGCGTAAATATGGTTTTTCTCCTTAATCAAGATACTGCAGTGATGGTCATTATTTGGGTTTTTAGAGAAGTGGTTTGGGGTCTTTGATTTATACTTAAACATCAAGAGCTACATTTACAAAACGGTGCTGTTACATAGCACAGATTGCAACACCGGGCGACACCTTATGCACCATTCAGTTCTACCGTGTCTTCCAGCACTGGCAGGCATCCTATGACATAGCATCGCTTAGTAAATATAGACGCAAATGTTTAGAAATGCAATTAACACTGCATACTACGATTCAGTGTTTTCATTCTGTATGACTGGGTCTTCATTTGAACTGGTGCTGTAAACTGCTTTCCTCTGACTCATGTTTGTCAAAGAGGAGAGCTTGTTTGGGTTTCTGAAATCCTGTTTACAAATCATGTTAAGAATATGATACAAGTACTGGAAGTGTAAGATATTTCAGTGTAAACATAGACTGGTACTCCACTAAGGGTATACTAAAGCATTCATATTGAAAAGGATAGAAAAAGATGCCCTTTTAGCTGTGTGTGCACAGGTATTCTATGTGTAAATAACATGATAAATATGAAGATGTGGAGTACCTCAAATAGAAATGAACTAAATTAAAATATAACTTTAACAGGTGAAGGGACAATATGATCACAGGTCTTTTATTCCAGTGGTACGTTCAGTTTTATTGGGCAATCGTCTAGAAATTCTGAACGTATCAATGTTAGAGGCAATTATGGCAAACAATCCGTAAAGTGCCTTGTCCCGTCCAGATCCTCTTTAAGTTGATGGTTAGAATTTAGTGCAGTTGCTACAGTAAACCCTATTTACGTTTAGCCAACCGTGCCTACACTGACAGCTTTGTGCTTCAGTTTTTTTTTAAATCTCTGTTATGTGATATACAGTATCGGATTCTGCCAAGTTAGAAGCTACACTGAGGCCCACATCCACAAAAGCATGCTAAGCTTTAGCAGAGCTATGAATGGGAGTGGAGGCGCGCTACATGTGAATGGGAGTGGAGGCGCGCTACATGTGAATGGGAGTGGAGCCGTGCTACATGTGAATGGGAGTGGAGGCGCGCTACATGTGAATGGGAGTGGAGGCGCGCTACATGTGAATGGGAGTGGAGGCGCGCTACATGTGAATGGGAGTGGAGGCGCGCTACATGTGAATGGGAGTGGAGGCGCGCTACATGTGAATGGGAGTGGAGGCGCGCTACATGTGAATGGGAGTGGAGGCGCGCTACATGTGAATGGGAGTGGAGGCGCGTTACATGTGAATGGGAGTGGAGGCGCGCTACATGTGAATGGGAGTGGAGGCGCGCTACATGTGAATGGGAGTGGAGGCGCGCTACATGTGAATGGGAGTGGAGGCGCGCTACATGTGAATGGGAGTGGAGGCGCGCTACATGTGAATGGGAGTGGAGGCGCGCTACATGTGAATAGGAGTGGAGGCGTGCTACATGTGAATGGGAGTGGAGGCGCGCTACATGTGAATGGGAGTGGAGGCGCGCTACATGTGAATGGGAGTGGAGGCGCGCTACATGTGAATGGGAGTGGAGGCGCGCTACATGTGAATGGGAGTGGAGGCGCGCTACATGTGAATGGGAGTGGAGGCGCGCTACATGTGAATGGGAGTGGAGGCGCGCTACATGTGAATGGGAGTGGAGGCGCGCTACATGTGAATGGGAGTGGAGGCGCGCTACATGTGAATGGGAGTGGAGGCGCGCTACATGTGAATGGGAGTGGAGGCGCGCTACATGTGAATGGGAGTGGAGGCGCGCTACATGTGAATGGGAGTGGAGGCGCGCTACATGTGAATGGGAGTGGAGGCGCGCTACATGTGAATGGGAGTGGAGGCGCGCTACATGTGAATGGGAGTGGAGGCGCGCTACATGTGAATGGGAGGGGAGGCGTGCTTATTATGAATGGGAGCGGAGGCGCGCTTATTATTAATGGGAGTGGAGGCGTGCTTATTATGAATGGGAGGGGAGGCGTGCTTATTATTAATGGGAGTGGAGGCGTGCTTATTATGAATGGGAGGGGAGGCGTGCTTATTATGAATGGGAGCGGAGGCGTGCTTATTATTAATGGGAGCGGAGGCGTGCTTATTATGAATAGGAGTGGAGGCGTGCTTATTATGAAAGGGAGCGGAGGCGTGCTTATTATGAATGAGAGCAGAGGTGTGTTTATTATTAATTGGGAGCGGAGGCGTGCTTATTATGAATGAGAGCGGAGGCGTGCTTATTATGAATGAGAGCGGAGGCGTGCTTATTATGAAAGGGAGCGGAGGCGTGCTTATTATGAATGAGAGCAGAGGTGTGTTTATTATTAATTGGGAGCGGAGACGTGCTTATGAATGGGAGTGGAGGCGTGCTTATTGCGAATGGGATCGGAGGCGTGCTTATTATGAATGGGAGCAGAGGCGTGCTATAGCTTATCATCCTTTTGTGGATCTGTACCGCAGTTTCTTCACCCTTACGCTATCAGAGAGGCCAGCAACATGTTGCACAGCAGTGCTTTGTTAAACTAATGTATTACCACGTTTGACTCCAAATACTTTGGTTGAGTGTTACTGGTTTATATCAAAGATTTGCTTCTTTGAAGAAAGCCATGACTGGGCGGTACAGTAAATGACTTCAGTTTTGCATCATAAGAGTAACAACTGTTTGAATGCCAGAGTCATATATTTTTTTATTAAATTGATGCTCAGTGAATCGCTTAATTTTACAGTTTACAAAGTAAAGGTTTGTACACAACTCTCAGGGGGTTAAGGTTGTGCATGCGTTTTACGAGTCTTGTGTAAGGCCTAAAAATACTAATCATTTGTTTCATTCTGCCGTTCATATTTAATTTATCAATAAGCCATCCAGTGTGTGTTGAATCCGTATTGGATAACGCATTTATTTTACCGCTAGAAATGATATATTTGGCTAAATAGTACAAACCGTTAATAAAGAAAAGTTATTTTCCTTTTGGGGGGGGGGGGGGGTGTAGGAGTGAACATTTTTATACGGCTAAAGAGCAATGGGTAGTACAGGGGCTCAGCCTCGACTAGCCATAGATGGGAATGATTTCATTAAGGCCTAAGGGGCAGATCTCATACACACTAGTAGTCATTCGGTGTGTGCTATTTATCAATCCCATGGGGTAAACCAATCTCCTCTGTATTTACCAAGGCTTAAATTCATGCTGGTTAAACACCATGGTAACAAACTGACACTGCATAGTTTTATAGAAATCAGCCAATTATTGAGGCTTTGCGTGATATTTATTAGCTGGTAAATAGTAACCCTTTGGGTGCCCACAGATGTAGCCACTACTTTATGGGGAGTGGCACTCCAGGGGCCTCATGACATTGTGGCCACATCATGCCCGCAGAGTGTTTTCCCGGGGAGATCACATCCTGTGCTCCATAGGAGACCTGTTGTGCAGGGAAATGGAATAGGCCTTCTGTTTCCAGGTTAAGAGCCGCCACGATCACATGACCACTCTGAGGAACGGTCACGTGATCATTATTTGCCGGCGGGCCTTGGACCATCTGTCGAACTGATGCAAAAAAAACTGCACTACCAAAGACAAAGTCCCATAGGATGCAGTGCAATCTTTTCGCTTTAATATATTTGCTGCATGGATTCTTGCACCAGTTTGCCCCTGGTTTTGCAGGCAGGATTCATTCCTTGATACATAACCCCCAAAGTCAGAAAAGATAATGGACGACCAGCACACTCAATTCAAAAGCAAGCAAGAAAGTGGCATGAAAAACATACCATACATACTGTATTTGCCTTTTGCCATGGTGCACAACTTATTATTTTGTCATTATTGTTGAGTTAAATGTAAGATATGTACAGGTGCTTTAAACGAGACTCCTAATTAGGCAATAATGTGACACCACATCTCACTTTGGTATTATTAGGTACATAGAAGAACGTTTGTTAACCACTTTCCGGTGCGACCTGCAAAACAACGCGTTGTGGCCACTCCGGTGATCAGAGGATCAATTGTCACTGCAGTAGACACATATGGCTCCGTTTTATTGGGTCTTTGTACTGGCAAATTACTGAAAGGTTACCCTTCAGTCATAGAGCAGGGAATAGATTGGTGGAGATTCTATAGTTAGTGATCTTCATGATCTTTTTGAACCTAATAAAATGTGCACTTTTTTTTATAAAGGCAAATCTGCTGGGAATTTGACTTAAATACCGGTGTTTAGTAAATCTGATCCAGGAAGTGTCGTATAAGCAATCAGTCCTGCAGTACCTTTTGGAATAACTCCTGCCATGTGTTCCCTAATTTGTCCCTCTGGTTACACCACTTGCTGCTAAGGTAAAACATTGGTAGGTAGATGTTCCAGTGAAATATTGGGAGTTTTTATTTATGGAAAGCACAGAATGTTATAGGTGGCTTGGGAAAGTGCAAGAGAATTGTGGTTGGATTTAACATACCCATGCTTGTGAAGGTGTGCAAGCTTGGAGGATGTTCATGGTGGTCTGTTGAGTGAGTAACTGAAGTCTAAGGTAATCACATATGATGCAGTGAGTGCGAGAGAACAGATATGCAAGAAATGTCAGAGCGATCATAATAGTATAACGTTTAGGTAGAAATAATGCTTTGAACCTTAGAATATGAAAGTTTTTATTATAAAAAGATTTGTATAGTGTCTACAAGTGTTATAAGTATATTGTATTTTTTAATAAAATACTGAAAAGCATACCTGGTGTTTTGTCATTATTTATTCATTTATTGGAGATCATTTGAGTCGAATATCAAGTTTTATAATGGAAGGTTAAATGTTTCTCTGTTGTGTGCCTTTGGAAATCTGCTATTTTACCAATAACGCTGCTCTGTCTTCAAACCTCAACTAGAAATCTTCGAAATGTTACATTATTTCGACGCCTATGTTATAGTTATTTTAATGATATGGTTATTTGGGCGGCAACTTTAAAATACAAGGGACGTCTACGTAGTAAGCTTCCGCAAAGTACCAGAGGGAGATCTTCTTGAAGATGTCTCCAAGTGAATCTTGTGGGAATAGTTTTCAAAGATAACAGAAAAGTAGACAAAATGCTGCCAGAGGTGAAAGTGCAGGGCAGACATACAGATACACAGAGCAGAAATCGGGTTGGTCTAAAGGAGCAATCAAAGGGGTTTATTTATTTCCTTCATTTTTTTTTTAATACAGATTTGAAGCAGGGGGTCCCCGACGCTGAACCCCATTAATTTCAGCTCTGGGGTTCCCTTCTTCCAGAGATACTTCCCTCCCTCCGTAGGGAGTGCCGGTGTACCTCTGTAGTGTTCTGCAGTGTTCAGCTTGCTCATCACATGGGCCAATAGGAAGCCGTATCGGGTAATGTCAGGGCTTCCTATTGGCCCGCAGGCCGCGGAAGCTTTGAAAATCAGCCATATAGTGAACCCTGGAGGTACCGGCATGGATTGCCTCTTTAAAGAAGATCAAACAGTAGCATATTAAAGCCTGAAAAGCCACCCATTAAGGGTCACAAAAACGAGGCAATTGTTTTTTTCATGAAAAAGGCAGGAGACTCATACTTATTCAAGCTTTACGTCAACCTGATGTGGAAAACAATGGATTGTATTTCTTGTATAAATCTACTGCTGCTTGTATGCCAGTATTGCACCATTGAGACTTTGGGGTGTATGTTTCAAGGGAAAAGTAATGCAATTTTGGGGCAAAATAAAATGCACCAGATGCATTAACAAAACAATCCTGTAGATTTCAATGGAATTTACCCCTTGATACATATGGTGCAGATTTTATTTACCCCAGACATGCACCACTTTTGCTTTTACATACATACCCCTTTGACGAATAACTCCCAATGTACATAAACACCTTCTGCATTGAATTTGTCTGTAACAAAATGCTCTGGAGTTAACGTAAAAGCAATGCGGAAATATAAAGGCAACCATGCCTGCAGTGGGAAGCTAACATATGGCGAGTAAATGTATTTTTAAGCCTGTGTTATTGCTGCATTGAGATTGCTCGGCCTCTCACTTAGGGATGTGTTAGGTTTCAACTTCTGTTTTTAGACAGGTTTCAGTCATTCAGGGCTGCTATCCAAATGCAGGGATGAATTCTCCCCATATAGACTGACACGGCTCAAACGACTTTACTTACATGTTGACTTTAATACTGTATGGAAAAATACTCATGGAAAACATAGTGTAGGTTATCAAGCCAAAATATCAGGCAAATGTTGAAAAAAGAGAAGCGCAGCGACATGCTGAGAAGTGTCACTACACAATACTAGTTGTTTTTTCAATTGTGTTTTTCTTGACACTTTTTTTGTGATATTCACTTAGCGCCCTGAGATATTCTTTCCAAATATTGAAAAAAGGTCCCTCTTTAGATAATATATATATATTAACACACATTCCCAGATAGCTCAAACTCCTACATCCACCACATCATGAATATATATTTATGCCAAAATGAGTGCTACTGAGCGTGGCAAATGTATACGTACAACAGAAGACATGGGTGCCCAATGCTACATCAAATTGACAAAACATATATGGTAATGAGTATAAAGTATAAATACTTGAATAATAATAGTAATAATTTGGTTATTTAGTTAAACTCTTTGGCCAAAGCGTCGTAAGCCTGCATACCAACGTCAAGGTAAACCAAAAATGCAGGTCCTAACACTAAAACTGTGAACCCTTCCTGTTACCTCTGTATGAGGGGAAGGAACTGCAGTGAGTACTGTCCATTCAGCAAGTTGCTAGAACCTCCCAAGTTAAAAAGGTGGGGAGGGGCGAGTTCAGGGGGGAGGTGCCACCTAATCTCCAAGCAACTGTTGCCAGTCAGAATATATATATATATATATTTATATATATATATATATATATATATATATAAAATCACATTTACGTGTGAATGTGCACACAAGTGATCTTATCACAATTCCAGCAAGCTCAAACACCAGAACCTACCACATCATATATATATATATATATATATATATATATATATATATATATATATATATATATATCCTTTATCGGACGTGAGAATGGTGATGTGTGTGTGTGTGTGTGTGTGTGTGTGTGTGTGTGTGTGTGTGTGTGTGTGTGTGTGTGTGTGTGTGTGTGTGTGTGTGTGTGTGTGTGTGTGTGTGTGTGTGTGTGTAAAAAGGAGTGCTACTGAGCGTGGCCAAATGTATACAACAGAAGACCAAAATACTCAATGCTACATGCAATGTGACAAAATACATAGTTAAATACTTCAAAGTTAGTATTCTCATGAATAAGGGTCATTTAGTTAAACCCTTTGGCCAAAGCAAAAGGTCCCAACAGTACCTGTGAAAATTCTCATTTACCTCAGCAGTGGAGGGAGAATGGCCTTAATGGACCTGTCCTGCACAGGAGCATGGAAAAACTTGCTTCTTAAAAAGTGGGGTGAGGTGAGCTTAAACCCTGAATGAATATATATATATATGCTTTACTGTGGAGGGTTTTTGTCACTTTTTTTACCCACCATAACCTTAATGACAGTGGTGATTACCTAGTCTAGTCTCAAACCTGCTAGCCATTAAGACCAGCCTCACACTGATGATACCCATCAAGGTTGAAACATGTATGTGAGTAGGTCTAATGGCTTTGCATCTCATCCCAGCCTCTGTTTAAAAGCTGTGTTTAAAACAGCATGCATTGGCTTGAGGATTGGCTTGTGTAATACGAGCTTGAGACAAAAGGTGGCACTGAGTGCTCATTTGCATGTCATTTCCCAGAATCCCTTGCTGCAGTGGAAGTGCTGTATGCTGGGTGACAATGGGGAAAGACAGGGTTGCAGACCTGTCTAAGACATGCAAATGAACATACAGTAATATTTACAGTTGCTTTATGCTTTACTGTGGAGGGTTTTTGTCACTTTTTTTACCCACCATAACCTTAATGACAGTGGTGATTACCTAGTCTAGTCTCAAACCTGCTAGCCATTAAGACCAGCCTCACACTGATGATACCCATCAAGGTTGAAACATGTATGTGAGTAGGTCTAATGGCTTTGCATCTCATCCCAGCCTCTGTTTAAAAGCTGTGTTTAAAACAGCATGCATTGGCTTGAGGATTGGCTTGTGTAATACGAGCTTGAGACAAAAGGTGGCACTGAGTGCTCATTTGCATGTCATTTCCCAGAATCCCTTGCTGCAGTGGAAGTGCTGTATGCTGGGTGACAATGGGGAAAGACAGGGTTGCAGACCTGTCTAAGACATGCAAATGAACATACAGTAATATTTACAGTTGCTATATATATATATATATATATATATATATATATATATATATATATATATATATATATATATATATATATATATATATATATATATAGCAAAGAACAACAGGCACTCCGTCTGGGAAATCAATAAGGTGGCTGCAAATCCTATATGGTACAAATAAGTAATACGATACCGTGTGGCGACACTCCAAATGGTTGTCAAAAGAAGGTGATGATCATCACCTTGATAAAGGTCCCGCACGCGGACCGAAACGTTGGAATGATAATGGTGTTAATACAATATATTCTTTTGACAACCATTTGGAGTGCTGCCTCTGATATTCGTCGCCACACGGTATCGTATTGCATATATATATATATATATATATATATAGATATAGATATAGATATATATATATATCCAATAAAGAATATCACTTGTGAGCACATTCACAGGTCTGGAACCCTGCCTTTCAACCATTATCACCTTGCATACAGTGCTCCCACTGAAGCAAGTGATTCTGGGAGATGACATGCAAATGAGCACACAATGTGTCACCTTTTGCCTGGAATATCCATTCACATGGACCCCATGGATATTCCAGGCAAAAGGTGACACATTGTGTGCTCATTTGCATGTCATCTCCCATAATCCCTTGCTTCAGTGGGAGCACTGTATGCGAGGTGATAATGGTTGAAAGGAAGGGTTGCAGACCTGTCTAAGACGTGAATGTGCTCACAAGTGATATTCTTATTTGGCTATATGCTATCGGTGGAGGTTTTCTGTCACCTTTTTCACCCACCATAACTTAAAATATATGGTATATATATATATATATATATATATATATATATATATATATATATATATATATATATATATATATATATATATATATATATATATATATATATATATATATATACACACACACAACACAGAAACAGAATACCGCATCAAAACAAACTGATCAACATTAGCAAATGTCTCTAAACTGAAAGAGAGTCACTATTAAATAATAGAACAACCTCTATCGGTGGTGCTGGAGGCATATACAATGTATAGAAACCACAATGAAGAGAAAAATATCCCTCACAAAAAGCACTCAGACAAATCTATATAAATGTGAAAAAATACGCATTTATTACATCAATTAGATCCAAAACTATAAACAAAAGAAATAACACACATACACAAAATCAGACACAACACTGACTTAAAAAGCCTACCTACTGTACTCCTAAATATATGAGACCAAATACGATCAGGACTAATATGATGCGTGTGTGGAGTGAGCCTGGAAAAACCCCTCTATATAACAAGAAACCACACTGGGATATCTAGGATTGAAAATGAAGGTAGACAAATAATGATAGATAATCTATTCTCTAAATGATCTACTGTATATGCAAAGGTACATTTATAAAAAAATCTACTTTCTAAACAATGACGGTAAGTAAAAAGAGAGCGTCCTGGCTAAGCATTGATAGATGATGCACATATTTCCATAATAGCAGAAATAAAGGGCTATGATGTTTGCAAACTCATAGCATGCTGGTGGTTATTTATATTGGACAGTGTTGAACGTACATATTAAGGGACCCATACATTCTTCTTGAACAACAGTGTCTATCCCTAATACAGTGCAAGTAACAGACTTGTAGAAGGCTATGTGTGTAAGGTCATGACCAATGTCACGTGTTTGTAATGTGATGGTACGTTTTTGATCTCGCTCGCGGACACACGACTGCAGTGGTCGTGGCGCCGAAGGATTAAAACCGCCAGTGAGAAGCATGGACCCCGTGCGATTGCAGCAGACGCTGTTCTCAGCGCGCAGACTTTGGCTTGTGCGTCTGCGGTGATGGGAACAGTAAGTCTTACTCCTTGGTGCCTCAAGTTTCCAGCAACTTTCCATGGGTCACCCAGGTCTTTAGAGTATTGCAGCCCCCTCTGCGCACAGCTCCGCCTTGCATTTCTCCACTTTTGATGTGTGCACCCATGTGTGGTCAGCCCTGGCACTGTAGAAGCTAAATACATTGCTGCTGAATAGACCTGCACTGCAATGGAGCACAGAAAGAGCAAGTTTTCTTATTAGAGACAGAACACATCAGAATTTAGACTCATGTTTTGCAGTGCTTTAATGCCCACTCAGAGGAGTGTAGGATCAATGTGGTTGCTCAAGTTAAAAGCATTTGTCAGATGCTGCGGGGAGAATGGAAATTCACTGAGTTGTGTGGTAAACGATGGGGGCCCCCCAAATGTTTTTGCATGTGCCGGTCTGAGTGGTCTCTTATCTAAGCTAAAACTTTCAAACCAAGGCTTCTGATTGACTGAAATCTGGGTGTTAATCAATCAGAAACAGCCAAGAAAAACACATATCACAATTTGTTTTTTGTTTTTAAATATATGCTATTTTGGTTCTAACGATTATTCCAGATTGACTAACCCCCCTAATTTCATCAGAAGTCTTGTTTTTGAAAGTTTGACTTTATATATCTGTATACCATTGTTGCATATATATGCGATTTACTTTCTTTGCACCGCTTGCTTGCAACAGGATATATCGTACACATCCAAGTGAGAGTTGTTTCTCTTCCCAGTGCTTGCATTTTCTGGGTTATTTATGGAACAGCTATGTTTTGTTTGAGGACTTGAGGAGTCAGCAGTGCGATATCAGTACTGTCTTTAAATGTTACAGATAACACAAGGCATCCCAGTGATAATTCCATCAAGACTGTTCTAATTGACTGAAATATAAAAGTCCCAGGATGACAGCGGTACATTTTTGCATGGATTGTAATAGTGTGTTTAACGCATACACACTTGCAGGATACCTTGCTGTATTCTTATTTTTGGAAGATTAGCAGTTCTGTTGTTGCTGTAGCCATGGAGCCTCTGCGTTTTAGTCATTACCTTCGCGCTCACAGCTGTTAAGTATAAAGCCGCAGGAATTCCCATTATGCCCAGCTGCTTGGAGCTGCTATTTTCAAAAACAAGTGCGCTGTCATGATAACCGAGCTTATGAATATTGCATGCTACCAACTCTAAAATTGCCTCGTTTTACAGAGCACTCGTTTATTCACTCTGGCAAAAGACGTCTTGTGACAATCGTAAAGAAGTTCACTGTATCTCAACAGATGCCACTTCATGGCCTTCAGACAGGGTGTTCTGTTCTTGTATATGAATTGTGTGACTGCATAGATGGGACATAATGTATATCATACTTTGACATTCGCTTAATCAGAAATATCCGCCAAAATGTATTTAGAACCAGGCACAACACTTCACATATTCAAAAATTCCTAAAGATAAAGAAGTTACGGCTATTTTTTATGGGTTTTGCTGACAATCCCTAGATTTTTTTTTAATCCATTGTGTGACATCGCTTATCACGACTTTGTTTCAGGAATTGAAAGTGTCAAAAAGATGGCGATAAACATCGTACAAGAGAGTGGAAGCAGCAATTTCAAAAGAGCCAAACAAATAAATCTGTGTTTGAATTTAGTGGCGAGCTCGGCTTTCAGTAAAGGCGGTTAAAAGAGCAGTGCTGCTCTGTATCATTTCTAGTTTGCAATCATTCGCGTATCATTGTTTCCTGTGCTTCAAGCAAATGTAAAAGTTTTTAATCTAACCGCTTCCTAGCCCTACACTGTAAAGCATGGCCCGGCTGTCTTTGCAGTATGTGGCTTACCCTTCTCAGGGAAACAGGTTCAGAATGCTTATTATCTTAGAACAGGATTGGCTGCATGTAACTTTGGGCCACTCAACAATACTGCATTTACTTTTAAGAAGCTATATTTCTAATTCAATAATGAACAGAATGACACAGTTTTAAAATCAACAAAAGTATCCCTATAAATAATTCTGCATGTCTGACATGGATTATCACACACCTCTATCCTGTGTTCTATTGACTTGAATGGCAGTTAACGTGCTATAGCAGTGAGACAAGCTAATTATATCTCCAGTTATATATATATATGTCCCCTCAAACCTCCCTCCAAATAAATTAGGGAGAGATGCCTGTGCTAAAAATGGAAGACACCTGAGGTACCCTGGGAGATATGCTAATGTCTATGCAAAGAATATTTAAACGAGTCATACTTCCTAAAATATGTCTTTAAACCAATCAGTCTATGGGCCCTTGTGATGAAGGAGGTACTAGTGTCAGTCCCAACAGGATTTGAACCCACAAACTCTACTATTCAGGGCAGCTCTAGCACATCTCCCAGGGTACCTCAGGTATGTTCATTGTTCAGCACAGGCATCTCTCCCTAATTTATGTGGAGGCCAGTTTGAAGGGACACATTTAAAACTGGAGACACTATTAAGTTTCCTCCTCGCCTTCCTCCCCCTTTTTCAGGCTTTGGAAGGAAATCACAAGTTCTATCTCGCCTGCATTGAGGTGAATTGTTAGAAGCATTTTAGCATTTTGCACTTCTAAAAAAATGCCTTTTTTTTGCTAGTTTTGGACACGAGAAGGGCTTACAGAATAACAGAACATGCAAGTTCACTTCTAAAGTGCACTTTAAAAGTGGGTTGTCACAATTCAGAGCTACTAGAATAGGCCCCTAAGCATTGCAAATTGTGTTTTGTTTTTTAATTGACACACGGAAATCACAAATGATATTGCGCTTGTGTATGTCTATGTACCAACATTTTTTCTCAATGTGCTCTAATAGCATAAAACATGTTTTTAGTTCCATTTATTGGCGCACAGATATATACTAAAAATAATTGGATTTTTGCTAAAAAAAATGAGTTTAACCTGTAGCGGAAATTGTCTGCTACGTTGCACCTGGTGTAAATCCCAAAGAGTCTGCTTATAGTGTTAGCGCAAAATGAAGTTGCTATGAATGTTTCCTTATTTAGGTTAACAAAATGTATTATTTTCACAGTGTATATAATTTTACACTTATAATATGTACTTAAACATGTTATAAATAAAAAATACAATACATCAATCTGTTTTCATTTCAATTGTATCAATCAGATGTTCAACATAACGCGTCAAGCTTAGTTCAAGCAATGAATTAAGCATCACATACTGTGTATAAAGTCACATAACGACTTTCATGCATAGGATGTACAGCTTTTGTACTACCTTTTAGCACAATATATTTTTTTTAAGCACTGAAAAATCTCAAATATGATCTTAGTACAGTACATAGGTTCCAATGTCCCACAGAACGCAATGACATATTTCACTTTGATAAAATCGGGTGCAGTCATTTGCTCCAGTTTTGAACCAGGAGACTTTGATACGGTGCCCTCTTGGGTGCTACTTTTGCTCCAATTTTGCAGAAGTGAGACCAAAAAAACCACCCAGTAGCATGTACTTTTTAAATTGGAACAACATGTTGAAACAGTAATGATAAGAAGTAGTGGTAACCCGGGTTTCAATGTTAAAGTTGTTCATTAAGCAGCTTGCTAGTACAACCTGTAATTCAATGTGTTAGGCATGTTTTAACAAGTGTGGCCCCCATTTTCCTACACAGTGGAGACTATTTACACCTTTGTTACACCACATTTCCGGTTACAGTCATTGGCCCCGTCCCCTGCTGAGTTCTGCCGATGCCCCAGTGCCATGGTCAGAGGATATGAATGTATATTATATACCACTCTATTTTCAAATATATAAAATGTATACACTTGAAGTTTTTTTTGCAACCTGGATTTGTGAATTGTTGTGCGAAGTTGTCTGCACACCCAAGATATTTACACCGGTAACCCCCTCTCAATTGTTTAGAATATTTTTAGAAAGTGTGCATTGCTAACCTTTTTCCAAGTCGTTATTACATCTGAGATTCATGTTGGCTGCATAACATGCAATCATGTCATTGAATAAAATGAAGTTTTTGCGTTAATATATAACATTTGCCCCACTTCTTTGTCTCCTGTTTATAAAGCTGCACACAGTTATTTTCATATATTGCTTATATCCCATACATACACGTCAGAAGCAGTATTAAATGTTACCTGTTTTATTTTCAAATTCTCTTGTCACACATGTTACACTTAGTAAAACAGATCTCTATGTGGCTCTTAACAAGCACCCCAAGCTCCTTTAGTAATGGGGAAGCCGGCTTCTCATTAACTAACCACCAGTTATGGAGTTAGATATACACAAGGTGGACTGGTGTGTCATTTCTATGCCTGCTACTGACAGATTTGAATGTAATTGTGTATACACACTGGGAAAAAATAATACCAAATGCATTAATTAGCTAAATTTGTTCCCTTAAACTTTTTCAGTGCCGGGAGGATGGGGGGGGGGGGGGGGTGAATTCTTCACCGCAAATGTTTTGCAGACATCTCCAGTACTGAAGAGGTTAAAAAAAACACAAACTTATTTCTACATTAGTGCACCCCCAACTTTTCTTTTAGAAATGTTAACAAAATACTTAAATACATGTAAATATGTAAACTTTATGCATGCACTAAACACGTACAGGCAGTCCTCGTTTTACAACGCTTCGTTTTACAACGAATGGCTTATCCAACGCTATGCAATGCATACCTATGTTCATTTTTACAACGCCAAAACGGCTTATCCAACGCTCTTACGACGCTTTGCAAAGTTGTTTATGTGTATATAATATATATATTATACTATATAATATTTTTATATTATATTATATATTATGTTATATTATATATATAATACAGTATATGCACTATATAATTTGTGTGTGCTGCATATCTTATTGTCTGCGTAAAATATTTTGTGTGTTAGCATTAAAAATGCCTTCAGGAACGGAACCTTTCATTTAAACAGTGTTCCTATGGGAAAGCGTGTTTCGCTTTACAACGTTTCGCTATCCAACGCCATTTTGAGTAACGCATTGTGTCGGATAACCGAGGACTGCCTGTACAGTAGATACACAACTATCCACCTAGATGCCACTGATTCAGCAGTTTGGAATGCTTCCTTTGGCTTTCAAAACCAGCTGTCTGCGGAGCTGGATTGTTCTGCAAACACTTTGCTGCACATGTTGGAGTTCTCTTGATGCAGAGGGAGTTCTGTACCTGCCACAGTTCGTACTTTTCCTTTCCGGGAGACATACGATTTGCCGGAGGGCAGGCTTTCATACTTTGTGACGTATTGTCTACAAACACAAGGAGATTGCCTTACTGATTGTTAATCCATGTGATTAATATAGTTTTCACTACTAATAATCAAACCTTATTTTGCTATTAGACAAAACAACGTACAGTGGTTTTTGGCTTATTAGCCAACCATTCTTGGTTATTGAAGCGTTATTATTTATATTTATGCTTAACCCCAAACTTTCAACCTTGCTGCAGAATACTGCAACACATTGCAAGCCAACACAACACACTCAATGCCTTTTGCAATGATAGAATTACATGATGTTCAAAACGTAGCCTCTATTTTGCAACTGTTTTAACAAATAACACTTTAAACCTATTCAGAGGACCATCTAATATGGACGCCTAGTGGCACATCCTTTTGAAATAATTCACTAACCTACTGTACCGTATATATACACACACATTAATATATACAGTAAACATATATAAATATATATGTATATAAACAAAAATCTTCTTAAGAATATTTTAAGCATGCCTGAAAGTATGTCTTGAATAACTACATGCTGATTAGCTTGGCCTATAAGTGTCTGTCTTTGCTCAGGCCAGAAAATTCCCGCATTATTTTTTTTGCACTCTTGTAGGGCAGGTATTTTCCTTTTAACACCACCTAAGCGCTTAGATATTACAACTCTTTGATGTTCTGTATGTGTCACTGGTTTGTAGCGTATGTGGTCTCAAAGTTTTCAATGGAGTCTCACTGATAAGAAGCAGTACTTCTATTAAAATACAACTTTTCAGCATAGTGCCCTCAAATCTGACTGGTGTTGTCCGCGCTGACGATCAACTCCGAGTCCTTCTGTTAATGTTGAATCAAACAGGCCAAGTCAATCTGATTTCCACTTGGCTACGCAAGTTAGATCTGCAATGAACAGTCAATCACACGAACTTCTGTTATACTGAACCGCATAGGAATATGCTGTGTAGCTCATTTCAATGTATTACCTGAATGGAAATGCACTCTTATCCATTTGCATGCAAACCAAAAATGGATATGAGGAAAATTTCACAGTTGTAAGGAAGTCAAAGGATGCCTCTGTTTCAAAGCGGGTTTCCATACCAGCACTTACAAACACTGAATCAACAGTTACATTGCCGGCAATCACCATGGCCCCTCTGTTGAGATAAAGTAAAAAACTAATAGTTATATGAGCAGTTAACTATTGAAACATTACAAAGATTAATTGTAATATTGGTGAGCTGAACTTGGGACCTAGAAGTTTTGGTGAGCTGAACTTGGGACCTAGAAGTTTTCTTTTTACACATTTACATCCCTTCACCTAAAGCACTGTCATACATTCACAATAATGCTTGTTAAGGCTGAAACGTCATTAGGCAAATTGCTTGATTTTCTTTTATCACTTCCACATGTTTTTAGTCTGTCTGCCCCATTTGCAAATTGTAAATGCTCTTTATTGCCCTTATGATGTTCAGGGCTGGCACACTGGTGGCCATTGTGACATCCACTTAGCGTCACTTATTCTATGCTCATTTTCTAGGGGACATTGAGTTCACCGCTCCACAGGAGCACTGAACCTGATCTGTCTAGTAGACTAACTGTGTGACGCTATATTTCCTCTTCTTTTTGTTTATGGTTCGGGAGAGTTCCTGCCTATTATCTGCTCCAGATCAGTAATCTGGAAACGCCTGAATTACATTTCTACTCATCCTTGTATTAATAGTTTGTCTGTGTAATACACATTTGCACTACGTTTTCTTTTTTTCACATGCCGGAGGGGAGTTTTGCGCTTTGGAGTTTTCTTGTTGCGTCAATCTTAGGGTGTTGAGAAACACCTTTTATACCAGCTGCATCTCCCCAAATGGTGATATAAATGTTGTATTATTCAATTATAATTAGGTGGTTTGGGTTTGCGCTTTTTTCCTGTGTTGCTCTGTCTAGTAGAGGAAGAGCCCACTCAGTGACCTTGCGATCACGTGATCGCTACATAAGAAATGACCCGGTTGTGACTTGCCGGAATGGCTTTGGCTCTGTGGTGCTGTGTTCGAGCACTGAAAGGGTTAAATACCACGTTTAAACCCAGGTTTACTAAATTGTACTAACCTGGTACTAAGGTGCCTTACATCTAATCCAAATGAATGGGCTATATCTGCTAAGCAGCTCTGTGCCATAATACACCTTGCAGTGCTGTAAGTCCCATTTTGGCTCATTCACATGCAATAAAGTATCAAAAGGCATAGCACAAATGAGTAAATATGGCCCTCCATGTCCTGCAGAAAATATCACAACTCCAGCAAATCTCATTTCAACTTCTAAGGTCAGAGCATTGCACATTAAGATGAAATATGCGATAATTAGTTTGAGGTGTAAATAAGGGCACAGCAGGTTTCATAACATTTCTGGCAGTCGTCACCTAACATTCTGCATGCCGAGTAATATTGTGTAGTTGGATATCTCACCGATTATTAACACTGGTTTTGGATTCTCTGTACCACAGACTGAAATCCATTCCACCCGAGATATCAATGGCCAGTCCACCCTGGAACTCCGCACTGGCCTTCAGCCCAGACTGCAGCTGAATGATCTAGGAGGGAAATAGCACAGTGTCATTATCAACTCTGTAGGGGAACATTTGAAACCTATTTTCAATGTTATTATGGCAAAAGGTTGCCAGGCTCATTTTACTGGGGGTTGATGAAGGTGCAGATCTGTTAGTCATGTTTCTTCTTTCCAAACAACATGTCTGTAATTCTTGGTTCCATTTTACATCTACATTTACTCTAGAGGTATTATAATCAATCATCATTTAAGTGGTTAAACGTACCCTTATGCCTAAGACACAAATGGCGGAGATATGTTTAATGTTTGAAATATTATAGTCATTTTGGACTCTGGCTTCTCTTCACACTGCTGATACACTGACTTTCCCCTCAAATATGTTGTATACTGCAGTTGCTCCTATTGTGTTCTGTATATCTCCCATTATTACATTTAGATTGTAAGCTCTGTAGGGCAGGGACTTCCTAATTAGTATTGTTTAAGTCCCTATTTAACGCACTTGTGAAACTTTGTATATTTTCCCCCCTGCACTGTCTGTATTATAATGATATAAAGTCCACAGTACATTGGTGGTGCTATATAAATAAATATATACCTACAATGATAAAGAGCACCTTTGAGCACATTTTATAAACAGGTCCCCGAAACCTGCCTTACTCCATAATCATACAGCGCTTCCACTGCAGACAGGGAGTCTAGGTAATATCAGACATATGAGGCCTCATACTCATACCTCAACTCTTTGTTTCTTAGCCACTTTAACATGAATCCCATTAAGCTCCTGCCTACTATTCTACACAGCTATTAAAGCAAAGCCTGGGCCAAAGGTGTGCATGGCCAGAAAACCTACTCACAGCTGGTTTGGCCCTTGGTTTTCAGCAGTGTGAGGATGATGCGCGGCTACATACCAGGTGCACAAACAAGTTATGGCGAGTAAAGAAAACGATACAAACTCTAAACTGCACAGTAATTATAAAGAACATGTACGCGCACCCTCACATATCTCAGACAGGTTTACATATTAGTGACTGATGCCTAATTTGAAAAATTCTGAGTATAAATATTGTTAAACTTTTAGGCCCATATTGACTAATCAGTTCTGTTCCATAAGACACCTAGCTACACAAGACACCTTATGGCCCATTAACTTGGAATAGCATCACTTTGCAAAAAGGAATAGTTGTCCCTGGCCTGCTGACGGAATGGGCCTATTGGGCAACCTCGGTCCTCCCTACTTAACGGCTTTGCCAGTGTCCAGGTCAAGGCTGGAGATTTTGGCCCCTGGGAAATCTGTCGACAGGCATGCTAGTAAGTATGGGCCGTAATGCTTCCCCGGTAATGATAAGTAGTAAGACTGTGGAATCCCCTTTGGTACCAGCCAATTGTTATTCCTCCTAGTTATTTTTCTCTTTGAGAAATAATGAAATAATCAAGCGATTATTATTAGTAAAACTATTAAGGTTGACGGACAATAATTGACAGGGTAAGAGATTTACAGCAGTGTTGCGGAGACAAACATTGTGATTTTCCACAGGGCACAATTTCTTTAAAGTTGAAGAAAAACATTGAAACTAGTGGGTTGAAAACAAATGTCTTCTAAGCTGAACTGCCATTTAAGTAGCAATCTCCCCTATTTGATTTTTTAGAGATGTTTTTATTCCCCCCCCCCCCCCAGAATTTAGATGGAAAATTCTCCAGAGCTAAAACTTTCTTTTCTCAGCTCCAAGGACCCTCCAGCAGGATTGGAATGGCCCAACGAGGCCTAGAAAAATCCCTGGTGGGCCCATGCACCGAGTGGTCTGAGTGCAGTGGCCTAGTATCGCTTTATCCCCTGTGTAGAGGGAGCAGGGACAATGCTGCCACAGATTGAAGCTTCTCTCTCCTTCCCTCCAGTCAACTGTTTAATCAGAGTGTCCTGATGAATACCGAGTTGTGAGTAGGGCAGTTTAGTTTTAGACGATCCACCCAATTCAGATTATGGAAAAAAATAGGAACTGTTGGTTTCATTTCTTAAATGATTAGGGGGTACAAGTTGGTAGCTGAAACATCTAAGGCTGCGCTTAAAGTGCTGATGCCACGACGCCTTTTCAAAACAATTGTATTGATGTCATCGCGTGCGCTTATAGTGGATGCGATGGCGATGGAGCGACGGCGCGACCAAAATCCTTGTAGTCACTAGAATTTGATTTTGCAGAGACGGTCTCCTCATGTGACTGCCTATAAGCCAATCACATAGCCCCTCTGTCTTCCCCCTTGCTGACTTCACTCCTCTTTTAGCCAGCGACGTCTCCAAACCTGATTACAACTTTCGCAATGGCGACGGGTGACATCACCGGTCGCGTCGCCGGCACTATGAGCGCAGCCTTAGGCTTTGCCTATAGTGCCGCCGACGGCGACACGATGGGTGATGTCACCCGTCGCTGTCGCCACCGGCGAAATTTATGTTTCGCCGGTTGGCGGCATCGCGGAATTCCCACAATTTGATTTGTTAAAGGGCTGTCACGTGATGCGACGGCCCTTGAAAAATCAAATTTTGCCGGCAACAGGCTTTCTATAAGCGCACGCGGCGGCAGAAATGCTTTTGTTTTTGGGCGAATTCGCGTCTCCGGCACTATAAGCACGGCCTTAGGCGCTCACAAGATTATGGGGCGTGTACACAGAAGATTTTAAATAAACATAGATAACATTGATTTTTTTTGTGGTTACATAGAAGATCAGGTTGAAAAAATACATATGCCCTTCGAGTTCACCCTTTTATAAATTTAGACGACCGATACTGTCATCATACATTTGTATTTACAGTATATTGATCCAGAGGAAGGAAACAAAAAAAAACAGTGAAACATTATCCAATGTTGTTTCATAAAGTGGAAAAATAAATTCCTTCTCGACTCCAATAGTGGCAATCAGTTTTCTCCCTGGATCAACACCCTTCCCATGTTTATTTGTATATCCCTTTCCTTTCTAAAAAGATGGCCAACCTTTTCGTGAAGATATCTACCATCACAGTCTTCATGGGTAACGAATTCCACATTCTAACTCCCATTTTTGTAAAGAACCCTTTCCTTTATTGCTGGTGAAATCTCCTTTCCTGCAACCTTAAGAGATAACCCTGTGTCATTTGTACTGCCGTTAGGATGAATAGTTCTTTTGAAAGCTCCTTGCATTGACCCTGAATATATTTATATATAGTTATCATATCCCCTCTTGGACGCGACTTTTCTAATGTAAACAAATCAAATTTAGCTAGCCTCCCTTCATAAATCAGATTATCCATCTCCTTTATTTATTTGGTGTCTCTTCTCTGCATTTTCTCTAGTTCCATACTGTCTATTTTTTTATAAAGTGGTGCTCAAAACTGTACTCTGTATTCAAGGTGTCTTTCTAATATTTTATAAAGGGGCATCATTATGCTTACTTCCCTTCCATCCATTGCTCGTTTAATACGTTTAAGGTTTCTTGCTGTATCTTCTAAGGGTGTTGGGAAACACCCTTGCATCAGCTGCACCTCTCCATATCCACCCATTATATTTAATATTTGTTCACTATTACTATCACGCTTGAATTCATTTTTTATTTTATTTTTAAACTTAATTTTTATTAAAAATTTTTTAGGGAGAGGGGAGGAATGAAGAAAATAAAAAATGGGGGGGAGGGAAAGGTACAGAAAATAGAGATGGGAGAAAGTTCACATTCATTTACAATTTTACCTAACAAGATTTCTTAAAATATTCTATCACACAGTTAATATAAATATCATTTTTTGTTTTCTTTCCTTTTTTTTTGTTACAACAAAATTAAGTGGGTATTAATTTTTGGTTGATTTTCACTCAGAATCCAAGGTAACCACACCTTCTGAAAATCTTTGTAGGTGTCGTTATTAAGACTAACCATTTTTTCCATGTAGCAAATCTGCCAGACTTTATTTTTAACTTTGGAGATTGAGGGAATCATTGTTTGTTTCCATACTGCCGCTATTTCGCGTCTTGCGGCTGAAGCTATGTGGCAGAGTAATTTATTTTCATGTCTCGTGAAGGGGTCATATGGTTTGTTTAAAAGAAATAACCAGGGATCCATTGGTAGGTCCAAACCGAAAAACCTTTGTGACCACATTTTGATTTCCAGCCAATAAGCTGCTATGAATGGGCACCCCCACCACACATGTATAAATTCTTTTTTATGTGTGCTTTTTCTTTTGTTGCATTGCCTGTTTAATGCAAGATAAGATATTATTTGCCTTTGCAGTTACTGCCTGACATTGGACACTATTGCCAAGTCTGCTGTCTACAGGCACTCCTAAATCCTTCTCAATCAAGGATTGACCTAATTTTTCCCCATTTAATTTGTAAGTAATCTGTTTATTATTGCTTCCCAAGTGCATATCATTACATTTATCTGTATTAAACCTCATCTGCCATTTACCTGCCCAAGTTTCCAGTCTCTCCAAGTCCTTCTGGAGAGAAATTACATCCTGCTCTGATTCTACTACCTTACACAATTAAGTGTCATCACCAAAGATGGAGACTTTGCTCTCTATGCCAACCTCAAGGCCATTAATAAGCAAGTTAAAAAGCAGTAGTCCCAATACTGAACCTTGAGGTACGCCACTCACGACTTTAACCCAACCTGATAAAGTTTCATTTATAACAACTCTCTGTTGTCTATTCTTCAACCAGTTTTAAATCCAGGTGCAAATATTTTTATAGGTTACATTTGTGTTGGAGGCAATATGACATTAAACAACATAAATCTAGAATTTGCATTTTACCTTACTAAAGTTGAAAAAATAAAAACAAAATACAGGGTAATATTGGTTACTGGCATAGGCAGATTAAAATCCATATTTTGTTTTAACATGTTCGGGAGCCTTGGCCTAAATGCTCTATTTCTCAGTCCAAAAACAAACTAAGGGTGTTATTTATCAAGCTCCATTGTGTGTTAATGCACCCGCACAGGTGCTAACTCCCATTCAAGTTATTTGGAGTTAAGGCCCGTGTGAGTACAGTACATTAACCAATAACAGAGCTTGATAAAACTAATGGGCAACCGAGTTCAAACTGTGTTACTTTTACCTCAGAATGGTCCGTTAAGAGTACAAGTCCTTTCACCACACTTATTGGGTCGCCAGTTGCCGAGAACACTTTTGACATTAAATCGCTGTATCCTTGGAAAAAGGTAACTGGCCGAAGCTGAACGTCAAACAAGATTGCTGACATTCCAGCAAAGGACTCCAGTTCTTCCTCGCCTTCATCAGCAGTTGCAGCTATTAAGGACTCAAGACCTTGAGCTTCAATTACAACCTAGAACCAATGTTTTGCATTCTTTTAATTATTTATTTGCATTTTTTTTGTTAATTACAGTGGTAGAGTGACAAGGACACAGCTAAAAATGCATGCAACCCTGAATACATTTTATGACAAACAATAAGAGGGGTATTTATGAAAACCTCTCGGCTGCAAAAATGGTACAAAAACAGCCACCGATTTATTACAAGGAAAACAAAGCAATAGGATTTAAAAATAAATAAATAATTAACGGACTGCTTTTTTTTCTTTAGTTTAGCAGTGAAAAGACTTTAGTGAGTAAACCCCATTAGTTGCTACAGTACCTAAAAACACACACAACCATATTTAGAAAGTGGTGAAAAGACACTGGATACCTCTAAGCTGTAGGGATCCCATAGATATTGCATTTTGACATTTGTATTTATGAAGTCTTGTCTGAGATAAACAATATTGTCACTGGGGTGGCAAATGGAAAGCAACCATCTTTGTTTTTCTTTGCAAGTACTGACAATAGTAAAAAATGAAATATATCTTGGCAATCAGGGGGTCCCCCGAGCTTTGAGCACTGTGGTTCAGTTACAAATAAACCCTCGGTTCATTTAAAAAAAAAGGGACTTTATTTTGGAGGGGATTTCTGCTTTAACACAAGGCATTTGAAGTAATGATATAAATAATTTAATGGAGTAGAGTAACACCCAATTATCAATATCTTAATGTAATCTAAACACTAATGGCAGTAATTTCAATTCAATTATCTACATTATACGCAAGAGACACAAAAGAGCCAGTTCACATGTGCTTTGTGGTTTTCTGCTCACCCCCTGTCCACAGTCCAGAAACAGACAGCTGTTGAACTGCTAATTTAGAATGATTTGCAAATAATGTATTTGTAACAGTACATACATGCCCCGCATTAACGTACACAATGGGTCCAGAGCATGTATGTAAAGCGAAAATGTACTTAAAGTGAAGCCCTACCCTTTTTCCACTTATCGATGCATGTACTGTACTGCAATCGTCCTATACATGTATAACTGATGTAAATAACGCATTAGTAATAGGCTCTACAGTCTCCCCGCTTGCGCACAGCTTCGGTACAGGTAGGGGCTGGTATTGCTGATCAGGACGTGCTGACAGGTGCATGCGCGAGCTGCCATTTGCTTATTGGGCGATATGTCCTTACTCGTGAGTGTACTTAAAGTGAGTGTCTTTAAACCGGGGTATGTCTGTACACTATTTGGAAAAGAAATATACAAACCCTACCCTCTTCCCAAATTGGCTTGCAGCTGATTAGTGAAATTCTACATTTTGATCCGAAGTCTAATAACAAAAGGGTCATTTAGTTGCATCTCTTGATCACAAAATGATTCAAGCCTGTCACCCCATCAAGGTAAACTCCATTTCAGCGGCTACCTAAACTAAATGCATATTATTTCTTATTGCCCTGTGGACTAAAGATAGTGTAATATGTGAAATTGTCTAAAGGGTTAAATGAATTAAGCCTAATGCTTTCTGGGTTTCAGTGCAATTAATAACTGGCCAAAGCCAGAAACAAGCTTCCTATAGCATCAAAAACTCCTTTGTGAAAAGTAATAATATAAAGTAATAATATATGCATTTCTTATTTATGTCAGTCATAGACACTCGCCGCCGTGTACACAGAGCGTGAACTTCAGACTGACACAGAAATGTTTTATTGCTAATTGGAGAATTGGTAAGGAGCTCAGAACCTGAAAGTGGGGCCGAACACCTCCAAAACAAAACTATTTAGCAAAACAGAACCAAGTGAGTTAAGACCTAGCCCTAAAACTGAATGTATCGGTGACACTATATAATTCCATACCTTTATGGAGTATGCAGAAGGAAAAGCTATACAGATAGTCCTCGTTATCCAACGTTTCACTTTACAACAAATGGGATATCCAACGCTTTACAATGCAACCCTATGGGCTGTTTTTCGATGCCTGAATGCGTTATCCAATGCTCACTGCCACTGATTAACATGGGACTCACTTTACAACTGTTTCACTATCCAACGTTACTTCCAGAACGGATTCCGTTGGATAACCGAGGACCGCCTCTATGTGGTTGATAATGACATATGATCAGTTTCTTTATTATAAAAAGAATACATGAGTATTACCTGAATGGCATGTAGTTCAGTGTTTTTGGCATACACAAATGTATCCATGTTACTTCTCCGTAGAATGCCAGATCCAGAGTAGAGGATATCTAGACTATAGGTAGCTGATGAATCAGATCTACCTGCAATCAAGAAGAAATAAACCATCATCTACGAAATATATATACAGCATATTCTTAGAAGAGTCAGCACTCACAGGGCTGTCATCAAGGCAAATGTGAATTTATTCAATCAACGTTTCGGTCCTGTCCAGACCGTTCTCACGTCTTGAAGAAGTTCCTAGAACGAAGCGTCGAGTCCATAAATTCAAGTTTGCCTTGATGAAATCGCTGATTCTTCTATGAATATATCAACTAAAATCCTTAGCCGCACGCGGA